>NW_025817239.1:0-1643 GCF_002878395.1 Capsicum annuum | reverse complement strand
AAATCTTGACTTTATCTTCCGAGACATGGGCGAATGTAATCTTGATTTGACTCGAGAGTTTTATGCCAACTGGTCCCAAGGACTATGGGAAATAAAGTAAAGATTCAGTGGCAAGTCTTGCAATTGAACGTTGATTTCTTCAACTCTTTCCTGGGTACTCCAAGTGTGGATCAATCACCACTCAAGGAGCTCTACAACAGACCTTCCTACAGAGCCATCAGTCATACATTGTGTGGATCAAGGTCCATGACCCTGTGGACTCGTCATAAAGATAATGGTCGTCACAATACTTACCCATATTCTTGTTTGAACAGAGAAGCTCGCATATGGTTAAGAATAGCCAATTACTGCTTGATTCCTGGGACACAATACACTAAGGTCACGCGTGATCGAGTCTGCTTGGTATATGCTCTAATGACGAATGTTCCCATCAATATTGGTGCAGTTATACGAACATCGATGCGAAAAGCAAGGGTCCATAAAAGGTCTCATTTCAGCTTCGGCAACTTGTTGACTGCAATTTTAAGAAAAGAGCACATTGAGGAGGAGCCAGCAGACCATAAGTTGCCACATAACCCGAAGAAGGTAGATCTCACAAAAATGAAAGATCCAGAAACTGGTCAAGGCATCAACCTTACCACTGCTGAGAGACATGCTCGAGATGAGAGTTTTTTTAGCCATCTGTATGGCATGACTAGGTTTACTATGATGAATGGGGGTCATGTGCCGACTGATGCAGAGCTTCGGCAGTTGGACTATGAATACCCACTTAATGAGCATGCTCGGGCCATGTGTGGAGTGGGGGTAAATTTTGAAAAACCTCTAGATAATGATGTGTCGACAGACGATGATCACCAGCTGCTAGACTCTGATGTAAAGGATAACTCTGATGATGAAGACTCTGATGATGATTTTGACGCAAGGGGTATGACCCCGGATGTAGAGGAGGAGTCTGACTAACTAGATTTTTGCTTATTTATTTACACTGAGGACAGTGTGTTCCTTCTTAGTGTGGGGTGTTGCACTGCGTACTGCTTGCCTGCATTTATTTCATAGTCGTTTTGATTTAGTCGTAGTTAGTTAGTTGTAATTAGTCAGATTTTGCATGAAATTGTTCTTATAGACGGCATGGCATTATAACAGGAGTTTGTGCTGAATCACTACTATTGAAACATTTCGGCTCTAAGTTGTGACTCACGCTGTGATGATTGTGTGTGGTTTAATTCATTTATCTGTTGGGTCAAGAATCTATAATGCTCCCAATTAAGTTGACCATGTGCAATGTGTGTGTAAGGTTATTGTATATTCTTTTTTGTGGCTGATGCTAGAACTTGCCTAATGTGTGTGTGAAACGAAATAAAAATTGTGAGTTTAGGAGATTGTGAGTTTAGGAGATGATTTAGGCATTTCTTTGGCAGCCCTGATTTTTTATCTTCTTTTTACCTACCTTTGTACATTGTCCTAGTGAACACCCATTGAGCCTTTAGCTATTTTCTTTGGCAACCCCATATGTAGCCTAATCTATTTTTTTTGAAAAGACCATAATTTGATCCAAAAGCTCCTAAGCGCTTTAAATTGTAGAATCAAGTTGAGTAGAGAGTGTGGCAAAATAAGAGGAAAATGGTGAAAGTGATGCCCCAAAG
>NW_025817238.1:0-1247 GCF_002878395.1 Capsicum annuum | reverse complement strand
TATAAACTTGTACAATGTGCTCAAAGTTCAGTCATGTTGTAGACATGAAGTAACTTGAAAATGGAGTTATGTATCTTTTTATTTGCTAAGATCATTATTTTGATATTGCAATTTTCCGTGAGAGAATCTATAAGCAGAGTGAAGTTGCCATTTTGAAATATCAAGAAATTAAGAAAAATATCAAAGGTATGTGGACATAGTGAAGCTGTGTAGGGCCTTGTGCGATTCGCTATTGTTGTTATCTTTCTTTGATTGCTCATATTGAAGTCTAGTGAAGCCGTGTATGGCCTTGTGCGATACACTAGCATTGTTCTTGACATTTTGTTGGTTTTGTTGTTGCTTGAAAATTGTACTGTGAACTTGATCTTGAATGTTTAGGGATTTGGTAGGTGTTTTTCTGTTTTGAATGTGATTATATTTGGTGACTTGGTAGGTTGAAAATGATTAAGTGTAGGGACTTTAAGGGTGACACGGTAGGTTGAAAGTGGTTAAGAGTAGGAACTTTGAAGGGGATTTTGTGTTTTTAATGTGACTTGTTTGACGACTTAGTAACTTGAAAATGGTTGAGTCTAGGAACTTTGAAGGGGATTTTTTTTGTTTTGAATGTGGTTCGTTAGGTCACTTAGTTGCTCGAAAATGGCTAAGTCTAGGGACTTTGAAGGGTATTTTTTTGTTTTGGATGTGTTTTTGTTTTGATACTTAGTTGCTTGAAAATGGTTTAGTTGGTGACTTTATTTGTTGAAAATGCTTAAGTTTTGGTGACTTTAATATTGAATTAGTGTTTAGGAGGTGATGTGGCTGGTGACTTTATTAGTTGAAAATGCTTAAATTTTGGTGACTTTAAAAGTGAACTTTTGTTTAGAAGGTGATGTTGTTGGTTACTTTATTTGTTCAAAATGCTTAAGTTTTGGTGACTTTAAAAGTGAACTAGTGTGTAGAAGGTGATGTTGTTGGTGACTTTATTTGTTGAAAATGCTTAAATTTTGGTGACTTTAATAGTGAATTAGTGTTTAGGAGGTGATGTCGTTGGTGACTTTATTAGTTGAAAATGCTTAAGTTTTGGTGACTTTAAAAGTGAACTTTTGTTTAGAAGGTGATGTTGTTGGTTACTTTATTTGTTGAAAATGCTTAAGTGTCGGTGACTTTAATAATGAATTAGTGTTTAGAATGTGATGTTGTTGGTGACTTTATTTGTTGAACATGCTTAAGTTTTGGGGACTTTAATAGTGAATTAGTATTTAGGAGGT
>NW_025817237.1:0-1863 GCF_002878395.1 Capsicum annuum | reverse complement strand
AGATGACCATGTCCAAAATGCTTGAAGTAGAGTTATTCGATGTCTGGAGTATTGATTTCATGGGCCCATTTGTGAGCTCATTTAGGATGAAATATATCTTAGTTGCTGTGGATTATGTATCCAAATGGGTCGAAGCAGTCGCGCTAGCTGATAATGAAGGTAAGAGTGTTGTGGCATTCTTAAAGAGAAATATCTTCTCTCATTTTGGGGTACCTCATACCATCATAAGCGATGGAGGATCACAATTCTGCAACAAACTGTTCAGAGCCGTATTGGCAAAGTATGGGGTTAAGCAACATAAGGTAGCTACACCGTACCATCCACAAACTAGCGGGCAGGTGGAGGTTTCAAACTGGGAAATCAAGCTGATCCTTGCTAAGACTGGGAATGCCAGCAGGAAAGATTGGTCCAGGAAGCTGGATGATGCCTCATGGGCCTATAGGACCGCGTTTAAGACACCAATTGGTATGTCACCATACCAACTAGTTTATGGAAAGTCTTGTCACTTGCCAATTGAGCTAGAACATAAAGCAATGTGGGCACTGAAGCAGCTTAACCTGAACTGGGATGATGCTATAAATATGAGATTGGGACAGCTGAACGAGATGGATGAATTCTATCTAAATGCATATGAAAGAGTAGATTTTTACAAGAAAAGGATGAAAAAGTACCATAATCAGAGGATTATCCAATGAAACTTTCAGAAAGGCAATTTGGTACTCCTTTTCAACTCCAGACTGAAGTTGTTTCCAGGTAAGTTGAAGTCTAAATGGTCTGGTCCATTCAGTATCAGCCAAGTTTACTCATCTAGAGTAGTGGAGTTAGAAAACGATGATGGTAGTGTCTTTAAGGTGAATGGCCAAAGAGTGAAACTATATATCGGTCCAACCGACTCGATAAAATGTATAGCCACCATATATCTTGATAAAGTCTGAGTAATCAAGATAACGATGTCGTGCCACGATAATAAATCAAGCGCTACATGGGAGGCAACCCATCATTTTTAATCATTTTTTTTTACTAGGAGTTTGTTTTTGATAAATAAAAATTCAAAAAGAAGAGTCGAGCCACGACCAAAACTAAGGCGCTTGGTGGGAGGCAACCCATCCTTCTAATCATTTTTGTTGTTTTTTATTAAGTGTAGGTGCATGAAGTACAAACGAGGAGATTAGCCCCAAATTCTGATTTAAAAGTGAGCCATGTCAATGGTGGCAAGTCTAGGAATGATGGAGCATAGGCAATAGGCTAGGCGCCGCCTATGCCAACATGGGCGATAGGCTAGGCGCCGCCTATACCATCGCCTATGCTCACTGCCTCACATAGGCAATAGGCTAGGCGCCACCTATGCTCACATAGGCAATAGGCTAGGCGCCGCCTATGCCAACATGGGCGATAGGCTAGGCGCCGCCTATGCCATCGCCTATGCTCACTGCGTCACATAGGCGATAGGCTAGGTGCTGCCTATGCCAACATAGGCGATAGGCTAGGCGCCGCCTATGCCAACATAGGGAATAGGTTAGGCGCCATCTACTTATGCTTAGGCGATGCTATAGGCGCCGCCTATCAACGTGAATTTTGCCTACTAACCCAAGTGTGAATGGACCAACCCGACCTATGCCTCATCTTTTAAGTATATCCTCTACCTTTAAACCCCACTAAAGTTTTCTTAAACCTAAGCGCCGCCCAACATTGCCCTCTCCAAGCTTTTCTTTTTTCTCATCTAATCCTGCAGGCTCACCTTCTCGATTCATCACGAATTAATCACCAAGTAAGTTGTTCTTTCATGTTCCATAGTTGTTTCAGTGCTACGCTTATAATGGTTAACTAGATTTTGTAGTAGTGCTTGGTGATAAGAGTATGGTT
>NW_025817236.1:0-1008 GCF_002878395.1 Capsicum annuum | reverse complement strand
AGATATATCGATATACGACTTTGGATCACATTCATATCAGATATGTCAATGATCTTTCTTTTCTTTTAGTCTGGATGTCTTATGTGATGATTGCGTCCTTCCTTCTTTTGTTTAGAAATTGATTGATTAACTGATTGATCTTGTTCCTCCGTGATTCCCGTTCTTCCATGATTCTGGGATGATTCTTCTTTTTTTTTTCCAGCATATTTGATTTATCTGTCATGCTTGTTAGAATTCTGTAATCTTTTTGCGATTGATTGTCCTTCCTTTTCTAGAGTCGGCTTCTTTCATCAATGGTTTTTAATATCTTGCAAGGATTCACTTGTTATTTTGTCATTATTAAAATATAAACTTTGGAGGCTAACACAGATGACCCATTTGTTGCAACGTCTTAAGTAAAATTATTATATTTTTATAAAACTTACTACATCATTCGAAGGGCTGAACAAATCAAGGGAATTCATTTTTGGGTTGTTCTTGGAAGACAACTACCTAAGGATCCTTGGAAGAGAAACCTCATCTGAGTAGTCCTTGACCTGATGTCGGATGTGAGGAATAGCTTCAAATGTCCAATTCTTAAAATATAAACATGATGCAAAAAAAAAGTTAGAATAATTATTCAATAGCATAAATAACTAAAAGACTAAAAAAATAGTGATAAAATTTACCATGAAATCCCAAGAAAAGTGGTATAAGATCATCGTCTTTGGGGATAACTTTGTCAATAAATATTTGACAGTTAAAAAATAGCTTTCATATCCTATGGGAAATGGTTGAATACATCCAAATTCTGAGTATGCACCAACAATTTAGGTTCTATGACTCTGTTGATGAATCTAGCCCATATAATGGAATGCACTTATCAAACTAAGCACAAAGGTTCCTTATAGTTCTTCTGAATATTTTTATTCTAAGATCATCTAACAACATCCTGACTTTGTAGCTAGGTCCAACAATGTCCAACAACTTATCTATTTTTTCTTTGCCTTTGTTGGTTTTGGTGGGTGG
>NW_025817235.1:0-1023 GCF_002878395.1 Capsicum annuum | reverse complement strand
TCAAAAGAAAAAGTTCATGCATGATGTGAAACATTACTTCTGGGATGAGCCTTATCTTTTTCGACGATGTGCTGATGGTATTATTAGGCGGTGCATCCCAGATGTAGAGGTGCCTAACATACTGGAAGCAATCCATGCTTCCCAAGTTGGAGGTCATCATGTAGGTGAACGGACGGCCAAGAAAGTATTGAAAAGTGGCTACTATTGGCCTTCATTATTCAAGGATGCCTATGATTTTGTAAGAAGATGTGATCAGTGTCAGCGGAAAGGTTCTATCTCAAAGCACTATAAGATGCCTAGGTCCAAAATGCTTAAAGTAGAGTTATTCGATGTCTGGGGTATTGACTTCATGGGCCCATTTGTGAGCTCATTTAGGATGAAATATATCTTAGTTGCTATGGATTACGTATCAAAATGGGTCGAAGCAGTCGCTCTAGCTGATAATGAAGGTAAGAGCATTGTGGCGTTCTTAAGGAGAAATATCTTCTCTCGTTTTGGGGTACCCCATACCATCATAAGCGATGGAGGATCACATTTCTGCAACAAGCTGTTCAGAGCCATATTGACAAAGTATGGGGTTAAGCAACATAAGGTAGCTACATCGTACCACCCACAAACTAGCGGGCAGGTGGAGGTTTCAAACTAGGAAATCAAGCTGATCCTTGCTAAGACTGTGAATGCCAGCAGGACAGATTGGTACAGGAAGCTATACGATGCCTTATGGGCATATAGAACCGCATTTAAGACCCCAATTGGCATGTCACCATACCAACTAGTTTATGGAAAGGCTTGTCACTTGCCAATTGAGCTAGAACATAAAGCAATATGGGCACTAAAGCAGCTGAACCTGAACTGGGATGATGCTATTAATATAAGATTGGGGCTGCTGAACGAGATGGATGAATTCTGTCTAAATGCATATGAAAGAGCAGATCTTTACAAGGAAAGGATGAAAAAGTACCATGATTGGAGGATTATCCAATGAAACTTTCAGAAAGGCGATTTGGTACTCCTTTTCAACTC
>NW_025817234.1:0-3510 GCF_002878395.1 Capsicum annuum | reverse complement strand
TTGGTGTAGGAACCGATCAAGATGTTTAATCCGACTAATAATTTGGTATGCTATAAGAGAATCATTCATTTTCTTTCCGGCAAGGGAGATTATATAAGCATTTCACTTTTCAGAATTGGACATCATGATTTGTTAATAATATGATTTATGAAGATTTGACAACTCAATTATTTATATGTTTATTCCAAAAGAAATATATCAAATATGGAGATGTAGATATCTAATGTGGAGAATTTTTGGTCCACCTTATTTTTTGTTCATGGAAATATAATGGAATAATTAGGTTTCAAAAACCTCTTGTTATATGTCTTTCTTGGTTTGAAGACGCACCTTTTAATTTCTTAACTCCAGCTGTCTAATTCAAAAAGCATTATAGATACTGATTACAGCATGCTTAACTAGATAAGTCAATTATTGTATTCAATTAGCAATATATATGTTAATTTATTCTCGTTGTGATCTCAGCAACATAAGACATATAGGCAAAAGACAAGAGGAAGTCCCATAAGTGTGTAGTACATCCTGTATTTTACTGCTCACCTAATGGATATTTTTCCTAATGTTAACATATGTTCATAGTGCCAGGGTTCTGGAATGATGGCTGAGGATAACTCCAATGAACTAGCAAGTCAAGTAACTAGTGTGAAGAATGACTCTATGGCTGAGGATAACACCGATGAACTAGTAAGTCCAGTAACTAGTGTGAAGAATGACTCTATGGATGAGGATAACATCGATGAACTAGTGATTCCAGTAACTAGCATGAAGAATGACTCTGCTGGAAGTAAGCCAGATAAAATCAACACAATAAAACCGAGATCTATGAGTAATGGAAACAAGGTTCTTCCCTACTATCGCAGCTCCTCCTCTACTTCATCTTACAATACAGGAAATACAAGAAGGCAATCCACTGGGAAGTTGAATGCTCCTGATAGCGGACAAGATGTTATTCCTCATTATCTAAGAGCTTCCACTGGTTCTTGCCATGACTTCTGTAAATATGGCAGGAAACATTCCTCTGAAGCAAATCCATTTCATCCTCTATAAAAAAGAAAGAACAAACTTCCTGCTGATGAGCATAGTCCTGCATGGACCTTGGTGGGGGAGGTAAAAAAGGGGACTTTGGTCAAGCAAAAGATTTCCACTCCTCCTGGGAGTGTGCTGGGAGAGAAAAAGAAGGTGACAGGAGTTGAGCAAAAGCCTTCCACTTCTCTAGAGAGTATGCTGGGAGAGGGGAAGAAGGGGACCGTGGTCATGCAAAAGACTTCCACTACTTCAAGGAGTAACCAAAGTGATGCAAAGAAGGGGATTTTGGTCAAGCAAAAGCTTTCCACTACTCCTGTGAATATGCTGGAAGAGGGAAAGAAGGTAAATGAGGTCTATCAAAAGCATTCATCACCTCAGGAGAGTGTACTCAAAGATGAAAAGGAGGCCACTATGGTTGAGCAAAAACCTTTTTCTCCTCCAAGTTGCATGGATGGAGGGATAGATGAGGTAACTATGGTTGAGCAAAAGTCTTCAGCTTCTCTGGTGAGTATGCTCGGAGAGGGAGAAAATATGACTGTGGTTGAGCAAAAGCTTTATACTCTCCCAGGAGTATGCTGGTAGAAAGAGGTCATGGTTAATCAAAAGCCATATGCTCCTCCAGGGAGTATGCTAGGACAGGGAAAGAAGTTGAATGTGGTCGATCGAAGGCCTTCTCCTAAGGTCCACTCTCTTGAACCCTCTGAAATAAAAAACAAAAAGATACTGCTGACACCAAAGAGTGTTCTAAAATTGGATTCCTCAAGTGACAAGATGCGAGAGACAGAAAAGAAAATGAAATCTTCATCTAAGATCTTAGGAGGTGTAGATGCAAGAGGCAAGAAAGACAGTGTTGCTAATTATAGAAAACAAATAATCGCACCTAAAGTATCTGCAGAGAAATATTTGAAGACGCCAACTCTTTCATCTCCTCAAAATCTTCCTCTGTTAAAACTTTGAACTTGAGGGTAAGAAGCAATAAAATCTTAAAACTACTGGCTCCTCTGAAGGACCAGAACAAGATGCGGAGAGATGGGATAAACAAACTGAACCTTGAAATGGTTCCTAAGAAAACTTTACGTACTCCCAAAGTGAAAGCATCACCAAAGTCTTCATCCCATTTACAATCACGTCCGTTGTCTAATGAAGAAGATAAAAAGAAAGTTGTTAAGTCTGCAGACAGTGCATTGGGTAAATACACCTCTAGCAGCAAAAAGTTGTTGCACATAGTAGAAGCAGAAACTGTTGGGAAAAATCAGAAAAAGACATTGAGAAAAGGTAAGATAGGTGTTTCTAATGATAATAATTCTTCGGCAGTGAAACTGAAGTTCTGGAGGGGCAAGATAGTTGATCTCCAACAAGAAACCAGCAGCCCTAGGAGGCTGACATTTAGATGGGGACGACATATGGGTGAAAGCCAGGACAGCAATATAAGAAAGAGAATCTTTAAAAAGAAAGGAGTTGATCGTGACAAAAGTAATACCATCCCTATCTCGGGAAAAATTATTTTGAGGCATCAGGATGTGCAAGAAAAGAAAGATGTGCAGGGTTTGTTGAATAATGTGATTGAAGAGACGGGGAGTAAGCTTGTTGAAACCGGGAAGAGCAAGGTTAAAGCTTTGGTGGGAGCTTTTGAGACAGTGATTTCCCTCCACAATAAACCTGCTGCTGTCACAATTTCTTGATTAACTAACAAAATTTTATAACAAATAGGAGCAATTGCAAATATAGTGGTTGATACAGCTTTTCTGACTTGGTTTACATATGTTTGTCCTGTTTCTCATTCCGACTCATCTTCTTAACGATTTCTTGATGCTTGCCGGTTCTGTTCTCATGATTGAATAAATTCAATTTCTTCTGGGTGCATTTACTTTGAATTAGGAGATAAAGTCGCGCAAGACTACAATTTCTTTTTCACTTATGGAGGTTGTGATAGTTATGTTAAATCAGTGGGTGTTTGGATGTAGACATTCTAATGTTAGGCTGGTTGCTCAGAGGACATATATTGTTGTTGGACTCATTTACGAGGAATTTGTTCATACTTTCTGTTGAATAAGCGCATTGAAGAAGGCACATCATGTGGAAATACCATCCAAAAAAGAGTTTTGGCTGTGGTACTGGTTTGACATTGTGCTTGTATACTATTTGCTTTAGTTGTTCTGTAAAGGGATCTGTCTCTTGACTGTTAATCAAATGTAAATATTGTAACCACCTAAACAAGTAACAATATTTATGTGCATCTTTTATTCAGGTTACTCAAAATAGCTTATAATAAGTCCCTTTGTTGGAATATTGTACGTTTTAGCTTAAAGAAGCCACTGCAGTTTGTTAGACTTAGATACATGTACCTTCATGGCTCCACCTATCAACCATAACATCCAGCTAAAGTTGAGTCACTCCATGTACTTGTGTTAAAAGCTATTTTTTGAGTCTCCTTACTCCAATTTGTCATTGAAAGCTCACACATTTTATCATGCAACAAATTTC
>NW_025817233.1:0-1062 GCF_002878395.1 Capsicum annuum | reverse complement strand
GATTTCGTTTTTTGTGTGACAAACTCTCAATGCTTATTGCTGTTGCATTGTGAGTTTGAGGGGGGATGTTATCCCATATGTTATTGGGCCTTTAGTTTATGGACCTTTAGGTTATTGGCTATGTATATATAGCCTACTTTTGTTTAGTTAGTTTCAGGCTTTTTTCAGATTATATTGTAAACCTTAGCCTTTCTTCCTTTCAATAAAGTTCTATTAACAATTAGTTCTCTCTCACTTCTTTTAAATAATTGGGTTTTCTCTAGGTGTAATCGCTTGACTTTACAGATCATAAATCTTTCATAATCGTTGCCAAAAACATTTATTATTCGTACATCAAATCACGAGGGTCGTTGGAACTCACAAAATTCAGAAAGAAAGAACATGAAACAGAGACTTATCTTTACACATCCAACAACTATTAAACCATTCAAGTTCATTGATAAGATTGAAGAATTTCCTTTAAAAACTAAATAGTTTTAGAGCAATTGGAATTTGATAACAGTACAACGCCCAAAAACGAGAGTAAGGAATGGTCGTACATACCTCTTAAACGTTGAAAGAACTTTGAGATTGGAAAAAGAAATTCCAACGTGATTCTCACCAATTTTTGTTTCTGTGGAGTTGTGATTGAGAGGAAAAATAGAGATATATTCTAATGGAAAACTTCTCAAAACTGATGGAGAAGTGAGGTTTTTTATCGTATGAACAGGTGGAAAATAGAGTGACTGGTTTAAAGCATATAATTGATGGGAAGTAGAGAGGTGTATCTTGAAGAGAAAAATTAATGTACCATTGAGGGAAATAACTCTTGTAACTGATAACATAAGAGGGTTTTAATTTCATGAAATAAATTGCAAAATTAAAAGACAAAATTGCCCATGAAATACCTCGCACAACAATGGGCCTGAGAGTTAAACATAAGGTGGTCATGTGCTTTTGGAAAAACCATGCACTCTTTGATATATGTATATTCAACATTTATCAACATGCATAACCCTCTATTTTTATTTCTAAATCATGTTCAAGTCATAGCATAAATCAAGACATTTCATATCATGCTTT
>NW_025817232.1:0-6862 GCF_002878395.1 Capsicum annuum | reverse complement strand
TAAGACAAATTGCCCATATGACTTCCAGGTTCTATTAAGTATGGGGCCAAATCCCTATAATTTTACAAATAAAATGCATATGTTATTAACAGGAAAAGATCCAAATAGTGGATTATTAGCTCTACAAAAGGAAGCGTTAATAAAACTAGAACAACTAAGCATTTCACATTGGGTATATATAAAAAAATTCCTACAAGACTACTTCTATTATTGCACTGTCAGTGGAAACACATTTAATGAAGAATTAGGTAAAAAATTATTTAATAAATTACCAGGAGCCTTAGGAAGAGAAATAGAGGATAGATGGTATAAGAGAGATGGGGTAGTTGCTAACCCAAATTTAAAATGGAATTTTCTTTTATATTAGTTATGGAGTTGTAGATAGCAATTTTCTTCATTTATTTTTATAATTGTTGATCATTTAAGTTGTTGGCAAATAGAGTTAATTTTATAACTAATAAAACAAAACAGACATCAATCTTGTTGTTATGAACCTTCATATATGTTGTAAGAATCCTCATTTGTATAAAATGTTGTCAGATCTTTGTCTTTGAACTAGTTCATGACTTGTTTTTAAGCTATTATTATTATTCTCCATAATTTTATTATATTTGTGGAGATTTACTATTTCATAAGCAATTTTAATAATTTTCAGTGTAGATTTTATTTGTGATTTAGGATAGCATATATATACTTTCATCTTTCATTTGACATACCGGATAAAGGTCGATCGTGAAATGGTTATAAATACTAAATGAACAACCATTGACAAATGAAAATCAATAATTAATAATCCATAAGTCGTACAATCAAGTACAAATATTCAATCAAACTGTCTGACCCTTATACTTTGTTTGGATGTTGATTTCCTATGATATGGTATGCAAGGTTACTAAGAGAATCATGTTTCTTTTGATTATATCTTAAAATGTATGGTATGATATAGTTGAATTTTGTGGTTTGGTAACCATAGATACCCTCGCTTTATCTAACCACCGATTTGGTGATATCCCATCATTTTCTTTTATTTCTTTTTCAAATGTGCCTTTACTTAATATTCTTTAATCCTATTTTAACCTTTATCCTTTACCCTATAATATTTAATTACACACAAAAATCCTACCCTAATACGTTTTCTAAATTCAGCCGCTTCTTGTTGCTGCTTTCTCAGTCGTTCTCTGTTGCTTCTTTCTCAGTCGTTCATTTCTGCATTCAATTCTCTTCTTCTAGATTTGATTTGTTTCATCCTTTGTTTTCGTTCTATCTTCTTTTGTTATTTTATCAACTTTTTATAAATTTACTTGCTTTTTTACTGTATTTTTCTGTGTAGAAGTTTTAAAAAAAAAAAATTGTTTAGGTCCAACTTAAATTCTCTTATCTAAAATTCTTAGATAGTTGAAGTTGAAGCTATTAAATTCACACACAAAGTGGGAAAGATGGTAGCTATTGTTAAAATAGATTATTCTGGATCATTCTTAGATGCCTTTTTATACATTAATTTTTTCATTACAAGTTTTTGTTAGATTAATTATTATTAATTTTGTTGTATG
The DNA here is from genome assembly GCF_002878395.1 of Capsicum annuum. Lineage (NCBI taxonomy): Eukaryota > Viridiplantae > Streptophyta > Magnoliopsida > Solanales > Solanaceae > Capsicum > Capsicum annuum. The sequence continues at coordinate 5,312 of NW_025817232.1, read as the reverse complement.
AAATTTTAGAGTTAGTTAGTAATTAGAATTTATTTCTAGTTTAGTTAGTTATTAATTAGAATTTATTTCTAGTTTACTAATATAACCCGACTTGCTAATTGATGTGTGAGCTAATGCTAATACATTTGAGGCTTTTAACTAAGAATAATTGCAAAGTCTTAAGCAAATTTTGTCATTTTTTATTATTTAATGTTTGATTTTGCAGTAGAAGCTATGATGCAAGAGAACCAACAGGGATGGAAGCAAAGGAGTTGAAATCTGAAGTAATTCGAAGAGAAGTGTGGCTGACGACATTTCTGATAAGTCGTTAGCCCTGTGATAAGTTATCAGCTTCATCGTCAGCCTTAGACAGAGAATACACCTGAGTTAAGAGTTGTGACGACATTTTGTGATAAGCCGTCAAGGAGCTGATAGGTCGTCAAAATTGTCGTCAGCCTAAGACAGAACATGAGAGTTGAGGTAAAGACTTGACGACATTAATGATAAGTCATCAAGAAGTTGATAGGACGTCACAGTTTGTCGTCAGCCTAAAGCAGCGAGTATCAAAAGCAAAGAGGAGCTGACGATATTTGTGATAAGTCATCAAGAAGTTGATAGGACGTCACCGTTTGTCGTCAGCCTAAAGCAGCGAGTATCAAAAGAAAAGAGGAGTTGACGACATTTGTGATAAGTCGTCAGCCTCCTGATAGGTTATCACGAATGTCATCACCTAATTCGAGGGATTATTAAACTCTGTGATTTTGTTTCCTTATTTAGGCTGAACTATTTAAAGTCTTGTTTAGGGATTTCTTGAGAGTTTAAAAATAACATCTTTTGAAGACACGTCTTTTGATATTTTTCTCTCTCTAGTTTCTTGACTTGAACAAGCAATTACTTTGAAGAGATTATCGTCATTATTTTGGGATTACTATTGTGATCTAATCTGAGAATCTCTAGTTTCTATTCATGTTGTGGTAAGTTTATCTTTCAAATCATGAATATAACTAGTTGTTTTGATTATTACATCATGAGCGGCTAAATTCCTTTAATCTGAATTATGGGATCTAGGGTTAAGTGTTGATAAGGTGCTAAGTGTTCAACATTCAAAAGGTGGTAGGACTCCTTGATAATTCTGAGGTTTTAATTATCGTCTATTAGTTGCAAACGATAGATAACACCTGCCTTGATTTGCTTGAAAAAGAAATCAAATATAGTGGGAAGTGAATTGTTAACAAGGACTTGAAAGCACTAAAAACTTCCATTTAATAATTGATGTTGTAACAAGGTTGATTAACCTAAGGTAAAATCTGATCATGAGTATAAATTTCCTAAGTCCAAGAGGATTAGGTAATTAAATACTTAAGTAGGTCGAGAGACATTTAGGCATAACTTCAATAAAGATAACTTGTTGTCCTACCTACTGTGAGAATCTTGAACCACCATTAGCATCTATCAAGTACCAAAACCCCTAGTGAACATAATTCTGGTTTTTCTATAAACTCTTGATTACGAACACTGTAACTAAAGTGACCAACAATTACTTGCTAAACTAAAAACCCCCATTTCAGGAAACATCCAGCTATCAGTTGATTAAATTACAAACAACTTAAGTTCACACCATATTTCCTATGGGATTCGACCCTAACCTAGTTGGGTTTTATATTGACAAAGATCGCTTACAGTCTCATTAGAGAGGTACAGTTTGTGTTATCAAAAATGGCGCCGTTGCCGGGGAATATGGTTGTAAATTAAAGTTGGGTGTTTTAATTGACTGTTTCTCAAGTTTCCTAGTTTTACATTTATTTGTTGTTTTTGTTTATTGCAGGATCTTTGTAGTGTATGCCAAGTACCAAAAGTTCCGGAGAACCATTATTACCACTTAATCTAGAACCGCAATGAATTGGAAGAATGACAGAACAGCAAAAGCCTGACAGATTGATAGCCTTAGCTAGAGCTCAGGTAAATGTGCAAAATTTCGGTCAACAAGCACGACATCAAAATTCTGAGGATAAAAATTTAGGAAGTGAGGAGTTGCTAAATCCTGGTAACCTAAGGCGTGCAGAGCAAGTAGCTGGACCAGTACGGCGTAATGTTAACAGGAACCGTCCATTCCGAGAAAAGCAACAGTACCAGCTGGTCCAGTATAACCTCAATGATGATGATGATGGAATGGACGGAGCAGGTACAATAGGTGCAATCATTCCTCCACCGTTGGCACCTAGGGTTAAATTCAACATTACGAGTACTATAATTCAACTCTTCAATCTGAAGGGGTTGTTTGGTGGCCTTCCTGGGGATGACCTGAACTTTCATCTGGTGAGTTTTCTCACCATCTGTAAATCTTTTGATAACCCAGGAGTGGGCCAGAATGCTATCCGGTTGAGATTATTTCCATTTTCATTGTCTGGGGAGGCAACTTTATGGCTAAATAAGCTGACACCCGATTCTATAACCAACTGGAGGCAGTTGAAAGGAGCTTTTCTAGAAAGGTTCTTTCCGTCTTCCAGGAGGTTACAGTTGAGGAATGAGATCAGTAACTTTAGGAAGCTCCCAACTGAAGCCTTGCATGAAACCTGGGAAAGATTCAAGAAGAAGATGACACAGTATCCGAACCACAATATGACAGACATACACTTGATGGAGACTTTGTACAGGGCTCTTAACTCTGTGAAAAAAACAATTGTAGATAATGATAGTGGTGGTTCATTTGTTGATCATACATTCCCATAGGATTCAGAGATGCTAGAAAGAATGACCAAACAGAATCGGGCATGGCATACCAGAGACTATGTAGTAGTTAGCCCCACTGTATCTAGGGGTATTACTATGGAACAACGCAGAAGAGATGAAGAGAGTGACCAAGACATGGCTCACCTTAAAATGCAGATGGACTTGCTAACCAAGCATTTACTATCAGGTAAGACTGATAAGGTGAAAGCTATGGGATCTCGGGATAGAGTTGATGCTGATGTAGAAGAAGAGGTGAACTATGTTAATAATCAGGGGGGTTTTCGAGGCAATGGCCAAAGGAATCAAGGTCAGAATTATTATGATAAGCCTTTTTATAAAGATAGGGAGCAGGGAAATTAGACGAACAACAATGATAGAAGTGGGCTTTATATCCCTCCTGGAAATTGTTAGGCTACTACAACAAGTTATGAAAAGATATCCATGGAGGACATGATGGCTAAGTTATTGAAGGGAGTGAAAGCTACCAACTCTGGTGTGACTACCATGAAGACTGATCTATCATCTATTAGTCAGTTGGTAAGCTCGCACTCCACCACAATCAAATAGTTGGAGCAGCAGATGAGCTAACTCTCCACAAAATTCAACCAGAGGAAGAGCAGAACGTTACCAAGTGATATGGTCCAAAATCCATGGAATGATGGATCATGTATGGAGATTACCACCAGAAGTAGTAAGATATTACCTGAACCTTCTATGGGCAAACATGTAGTTGATGAGGTAGTTGATGATAAACCTAAAGAAGAAGATCCAGTAGAGTCTGAGAAGCTGGATAATTCTGATGATGCTCCAGAAAAAAAGAAAGAAAAGAAAAAGGAGGTAGTGTTGAAAATTATCCCAAGACTACCACCTCCCTTTCCTTAATGATTGAAGAAGAAAACTGATGATGCAAAATTCAGCAAATTCATGGCAATGCTCAAGCAGTTGACGATAAATGTGCCATTGGTGGAGGAACTCGAACAAATACCAGGATATGCTAAATTCATGAAGGACCTTGTAACTAAGAAAAGAGCATTAAGCTATGAATTGAAGGATAATCTCCATCACTGTAGCGCTATTTCTACAAGGACCTTGGTGCAGAAGAAGCCAGACCCAAGCACATTTACTATTCCCAGTACAATTGGGACTATGGAATTCGTTAAGGAATTATGTGATCTGGGAGAAAGCATTAATTTGATGTCACTGGTTGTATATAGAAAGTTAGGTATAGGAAATCCCACACCCACCAACATGTAACTCGTGATGGCGGATAGGTTAGTAAAATGACCTGCTGGTATTTTGTATGATGTGTTAGTGAAGGTAGTCAGCTTTATATTTCCTGCATATTTCATCATTATGGATTGCGGGGTGGACTTTGAGGTGCCCATAATATTAGGTTGACCTTTCCTCACAATCGAAAGTGTGTTGATTGATTTGAGAGAGAATGAGCTCTTATTCAGGATGAATAATGAAGTGGTACGGTTTGATGTGTGTAAATCAATGAAGCAATAGGAAGAAATGAGTGTGTTCTCAGTAGTTGATATGTATTATGAGGACGAATAAGAGGTGTCAAGAGAGGAGCAACTTGTTGTTGAGCCTTTAGCTGCAGTTCTGATAAACTTTGATCGTGAAGGCGTTGAGGAGTATGAAGAGATTTTTTGTGCCATGTCAGGAATGGGTTCATATCCTTATGCTCCTAAAAAGCTAGACCTTGGCCTTGCTAATCGACCAACACCACCAGCTAAGCCATCCATTGAGGAGCCACTGATGTTAGAATTGAAAGAATTGCTCGGGCACTTACGGTACGTATTTTTGGGCAATGAAAACATGCTACCTATTATTATTGTGGCTGATTTAGGTAAGCAATAGGTAAACGCACTTATTTCAGTACTTCAGAGGCACAAGAGAGCTATAGGATGGACCATCGCAGATATTATTGGCATTCCCCCTGGCATCTACATGCATAAAATACAACTTGAGGAATATTGTATTCCAATCATAGAGCATCAGTGCTGTCTTAACCCACCAATTCAAGAGGTAGTTAATAAGGAGATTATTAAATAGTTGGATGCAGCAGTGGTTTACCCTATTTCTGATAGCAAATGGGTGAGCCCAATTCAATGTGTGCCAAAAAAGGAGGCATGACTGTGGTTGCAAATTAAAGAAATGAGTTGATTACACTCAGGCCTGTGACTGGGTGGAGAGTTTACATGGATTACCGCAAGCTAAATTCATGGACTCTGAAAGACCATTTTCGTATCCCCTTTACGGTCCAAATGCTTGATCGATTAGCCAGAAGTGGATGGTATTACTTTTTGGATGGTTATTCTAGATACAACCAAATCAGTATTACTTCTGAAGATGAGGAGAAAACGACATTCACATGTCCATATAACACCTTTGCATTTAAGAAGATGCCATTTTGGCTATGCAATGCACCCACCACTTTTCAGCGGTGCATGATGTTTATCTTCTCAGATATGGTGGAGGACACCATAGAGGTATTCATCGATGATTTCTCTGTGGTGGGAGATTTATTTAAGGTGTGTTTGGCAAACCTGAGTATAGCCTTGCAATGATGTGTTGAATTCAATTTGGTGCTTAAC
>NW_025817231.1:0-1896 GCF_002878395.1 Capsicum annuum | reverse complement strand
GAACTACGTGCCACCGTAGAATTGATATTGATAATTGTGGACCAGAGACCGAGTATGAGCTTGTGATCACGAAGTTGAGGTTGTACTCCCTGGCAAGAGTACGACGCTCCCGCCAATGTGGGGTTCTCTCCTTAGGAGGGCAAAACGTTGGACTCCATGCGACTCACATGGTTTATGTAGGTTATAAGAAACTCCCAAGTCTATAACAGTCTAAGTTTCTTGAGTTACCAAGTCACTCTAAGTCATGAGTCAAAGAGTTTGAATTGAGTCCAATGATTTATGAGATTTATGAAGCATGTGTTATTATTGATGATTTATGGAAATTACGTTCCAGGAAATTCAAGTGAAGAGAGTCATTATTGTCAGCATGCATGATTTTATATTATATTTATGATATTATTTAAAAATGTTGCATACACCCCCACATACTCAGTATATTCCCAAGTACTGATTTTCATACTCTTCTGTGTTCTATATTTCCTCATGATGTAGGTTCAGGTGCTCAGTCTCAGCAACGACAGTGATCTTTGAGTACCTTCATCTACATTTCTGCAGTTGGTGAGTCCTCATGGTTCAAGGACCTATATCCTTGATTTTGTCTTGTTAATAGATGGTTGTTTCCTTTCAGATCAGTACGAGTCAGTTGGGGGATCTGTCCAATAGCTCCTCAGTCTTATGTAGTAGAGGCTTTGTCAGACTAGAGTACCAGTATGTGCAGAACTTCAGTATTTTGATTGTACAGGACAGTATCTCTTCATATTTCAGTGTGTTCATGGCATGATTATTCTTTCTTACTCTAGCTTGATTTTTGTCGTAGTGAGTCTGAAAGTGATGACAGACTTAGAGGGTTAGCTTGAGGCCACGTGTCGTCTTAAGCACCATGTGACGTCTCGGTATAGATTCTCGGGTCATTACAGTCGTTCCTGACTAAAGGCGCTCTCTGATGCAACGGTTGACATTGGAACATTCAAGATATCTCTAGCTAATCTTGAAAGCACAAGATATTGTGTTTCATTACTCCTCCACTAATTCAATGTGTTGATCTGTTTTCTACGATCCTCTGGCAGCGACCGAAGATAATATTTCAGCTCTTCCCAATAAGTTGATGTGTAAGCTCTCTCATCAACACTGTTCCAACAAGGTAAATCATAAAAAAAATCAGAAAAAATACTATGTGCCGGCCTTTTAGAAGATGATGGCTCCTCGAGAGGATGAAGAGCGACAATTGGAGTCATATTTGTAGGTACAGCTAAATCAAATAAATCAGCATAGTGATTATATAATTTTTCTATGTATTCATTCGCATCACCCATAGCCGTCCACAAATCAGGTTGTACTTGTTCAGAATTATTATTAGTATTTATTTCTAAGTTAGCATAAATAATAGTACTAAAGTGACACATAGTATTATATTTCATGCACGGATTTAGCATAGCACCAACCAAGTAAATAGGGGGAATCAAGAAAAAATATTTTTTAAATTTAGTAAACAAGGCACCAACAGCTTCTTTATTTTTATATTCTTTGAGCAAACCAGAAATATTGGCTATATATGTCAAAATATTACAAGCAGAAGGATAATAAGCACCATAAAATTCAACCGTAGCTACATAATTTTTTTCTAAAAACTTAACAAGATCATTAATTACAACCCAATCAGAATCATGTAGCATGCAATCAACAGAATCAGCAAATGAACCACAATGTTGGTTAAAAAATAGTGTAATAGGAACTCTATATTTATAACAAGTTTTTAAAAAATCATACGTAGAATTCCATCTAATATCAATTTCCTTAGGCATCAATATCGGTGCAAGTTTGTTTTCTTGACATTTAACTTTAAATTCTTTAATTCTCTATCTACGATTATTTCCTTGAATAAAACCAACAGCAAGA
>NW_025817230.1:0-1268 GCF_002878395.1 Capsicum annuum | reverse complement strand
ATATCAAGCTCATTCCATACAAACAGTTCCTAGAGGACCTTAGCAAAAGGTTCAAGTCTATCGAGTTTAGATATATTCCCAGATCCCATAATGAGTTGGATGATACCCTGGCTACCCCAGCTTCCATGCTCCCATACCCAGGAAATACACATCTCGACCCATTAGAGATACAGATACGAGATCAACATGGTTATTGCAATATAATTGATGTAGAACCAGATAATGAACCTTGGTACTATGATATCAAACACTTCCTAAAGTCAAAAGAATATCTAATACGCGCCAATGCAGATCAAAAAAGGACTCTTAGGAGACTTGCTAATGGTTTCTTCTTAAAGGGGGAGATTCTGTACAGACGAACCCCAGACTTGAACTTGTTGAGATGTGTTAATATTCAGAAAGCTGAAAGAATCATGAATGAGGTACATTCGGGGTATGTGGTGCGCATATGAATGACTATGTTTTAGCGAAGAAGATTATGCGGGCAGGATATTATTGGTTAACTATGGAGCGAGATTGCTTTCTCTTTGTTCGCAAGTGTCATCAGTGTCAAATTCATGGTGATCTGATTCACTCGCCACCTTCAGAGCTGCATCCTCTGTCTGCTCCTTGGCCGTTCGTTGCTTGGGGCATGGATGTAATTGGTCCAATAGAACCAAAAGCTTCTAATGGGCATCGATTCATACTGGTCGCTATTGACTATTTCACCAAATGGGTAGAAGCTGCTACTTTCAAATCAGTCATGAAGAAAATAGTAGTGGATCTTGTTCATTCGAACATTATATGTCGTTTTGGTATACCAAAGTCCATTATCACAGACAATGCAACCAATTTCAATAGTCATCTAATGAAGAAGGTTTGTGAGCAATTCAAGATCGTGCATCATCATTCTACCCCTTACCGTCCTAAAGCAAATGGAGTTGTTGAGGCAGCAAACAAGAATATTAAAAAGATTCTTAGGAAAATGGTCCAAGGATCTTGACAGTGGCATGAAAAATTACCGTTTGCTCTTTTAGGATATCGTACAACTATCCGTACATCGACTGGCGCAACTCCTTATTTACTAGTCTATGGGACTGAAGCTGCGATACCCGCAGAAGTCGAAATTCCCTCGCTTCGAATCATTAGTGAAGCCGAAATTGACGATACTGAATGGGTCAAGTCTAGACTAGAACAATTATCGTTAATAGATGAAAAAAGGTTGACGGCAGTTTGCTTTGATCAATTATACCAGCAGAGGATGGCGCGAGCTTACAATAAGAAGGTAC
>NW_025817229.1:0-1214 GCF_002878395.1 Capsicum annuum | reverse complement strand
TTTGTTCATTCGAACATCATATGTCGTTTTGGTATACCAAAATCCATTGTCACAGACAACGCAACCAATCTCAATAGTCATCTAATGAAGGAAGTTTGTGAGCAATTCAAGATCGTGCATCATCATTCTACCCCTTACAGTCCTAAAGAAAATGGAGCCGTTGAAGCAGCAAACAAGAATATTAAAAAGATTCTTAGGAAAATGGTTCAAGGATCTCAACAGTGGCATGAGAAATTATCGTTTGCTCTTTTAGGATATCGTACAACTATCCGTACATCGACTGGCGCAACTCCTTATTTACTAGTCTATGGGACCGAAGCTATAATACCCGCAGAAGTCGAAATTCCCTCACTTCGAATCATTAGTGAAGCTGAAATTGACGATACTGAATGGGTCAAGTCTAGACTTGAACAGTTATCATGAATAGATGAAAAAAGGTTGACGGCAGTTTGCTTTGGTCAATTATACCAGAAAAGGATGGCGCGAGCTTACAATAAGAAAGTACGTTCTAGAAAATTCGAGGCCGGCCAACTTGTGGTAAAATGTATCCTTCCACACCAAGAAGAGGCTAAAGGAAAGTTTGCTCCAAACTGGCAAGGCCCATACATAGTTAGACAAGTATTATCAAATGGAGCTTTGCAACTTGCGGATCTGGATGGAAAAACAACATAAAAAGCTATCAATGTCGATTCAGTCAAAAGATATTATATTTGACACACTTGTGCTTAACATTCTCAAGTTGAGATGACGAAAGGCCATCATTCTACTAAATGTCATTAATCCCTCGTCAGCCTTTCTAGCCTTATTTACCTTTCCTTGTTTACCCTCTTTGGAGTCAAAAAAAAATAAAAAAAATTGCGTTATCATTGAACTACGTTCGACCTGATTCCTAGATGGATACGTAGGCAGCCCTATCTTGGGGTTCGGTCCGACAAAAAAAAATAAAATTGGTACTTTAAATAAAAAAAATAAAAATAAATAATAATAATAATAAAAAAAAAAATATGAGATATATATCCTATTGTCATTTTTATATGGCTCTCAAGTTGTAACATATCCTAAAAATCCTTTTTCCTTTGTCCATCAAAGATCTTCCGATCAATTTTTGAGAATGTCAAGCTTTGTGTGTTGTATATATAGAAAAAAAAAACTTATTGGTAAAAACCCTCAGGGGCGCCATAAGACAATGATGAACGAGACAATCGAAATCAGAG
>NW_025817228.1:0-1002 GCF_002878395.1 Capsicum annuum | reverse complement strand
CAAATTTCACAATTCTTATGTTCAAACAATCATTTAGTTTACTTGAAATCCAATGCAGAACCACACGGTCCACATCCCATGGCCCAATTAAGCCCATACAGCTTTTCCAGGCCCAATTTCAACCCAATATGGCTAATACCACCTTCCCCGAGCCCAATAAAACTTGACAGAGCAAAATGGATTAAGAAGCAGTCTATTTCTTTATTAAAAAATCTACTTGTCAATATAAATGGAGTCTTATAGGCATTTAGGCATGAATTGAGTAATATTTGAAATAATAGTATAAGTTAAAGACGAAAGAAGTTATTTGAAAGTTGACATTGTGTTCATACTTGCATCTCACTTGATTTTTTATTTTAATTTTGGAGTGAAAAATTGAGTGTGTATAATCAAACAGGTTGCTGGAAAAATCAAAATAAAAGGAAATCACTTCATAAGCCGTATTCAAAAGCAGTGCAACCATAAAAGTTGCTAGGTTGCTGAGCCATTGGGTTCGCGGTTAGGTTGTCGAGCCATTGGCTTACACTTACACATGATTAAAATTTTTTTATGTGAATATAGTAGATGTTGAACCCTTGACTGATAAGCCAATTTCTCCATCTCCAAAAAGTCATCCATGAGATCCAGTTGACTAAAAATGTCAAAGTTCTTCTCCTTCTTGACATGGGAGACTTCAGACATTACTGCTGTCGTCCAAGAGCTAGAGCAACTAACATTATCGTCATTTCCATCCTCGGACATGGAAGCCAATCTTGGAAGGTGATTTGTTTCATGCGTAAAGGAACCCTCAGAATGCTGTCGTCGAACGGTGGACTTTTGTCGGCTCTTCTGTTCAGCATTTGCTTGCAGCTGTGCTTCCAAATTTTGAAGCTTGCTGGCCGTCTTTGTACAAATACTCCTGGATGTCTGTAATTCACTGTTCCGGCGTGCCAAAGCTTCTTTCAACATCTTTGTTTCCTCCTCCATTGCCAAAAGGCGTTCTGTAAGTTGCTCATTCTCTTA
>NW_025817227.1:0-1224 GCF_002878395.1 Capsicum annuum | reverse complement strand
TGAGGAAATTGATACTAGATGGAATTCTACGGATGAATTTTTAAAAAACTTGTTATAAATATAGAATTCCTATTACTCTACCTTTTAACCAACATTGCGGTTCATTTGCTGATTCTGCTGATTGCATGCTACATAATTCTGATTGGATTGTAATTAATGATCTTGTTAAGTTTTTAGAAAAATTTTATGTAGCTACGGTTGAATTTTCCGGTGCTTATTATCCTACTGTTTGTAATATTTTGGCATATATAGCCGACATTTCTGGTTTGCTCAAAGAATATAAAAATAAAGAAGGTTATAAAGAAGCTGTTGGCGCCATTTTTACGAAATTTAAAAAATATTTTTTTCCGATTCCCCCTATTTACTTGGTTGATGGTATGCTAAATCCGTGTATGAAATATAATAATATGTGTCACTTTAGTACTCTTATTTATACTAACTTTGAAATAAATACTAACTATGATTCTAAACAAGTACAACCTGATTTGTGGACGGCTATGAGTGATGCAAATGAATACATAGAAAAATTATATAATCACTATGCTGATTTATTTGATTTAGCCGTACCTACAAATATCACTGCAACTGTCGCTCCTCATCCTCCCGAGGAGCCATCATCTTCTAAAAGGCCGGCACATAGTGTTTTTTCTGATTCTTTTTATGATTTAAATTGTTGGAACAGTGTTGATGAGAGAACTTACACATCAACTTATTGGGAAGAGCTGAAATATTATCTTCGGACGGCACCAGAGGATCTCAGACGACGGATCAACACGTTGGATTGGTGGAGGAGTAACGAAACACAATATCCTGTGCTTCAAGATTAGCTAGAGATATCTTGAGTGTTCCAATGTCAACCGTTGCATCAGAGAGCGTCTTTAGTCAGGGACGACAGCAGCTTGGAGACAACCGACACTCATTGGGAAGCAATGCAATAAATGTTCTAGTTTGCCTCAGAGATTAGATTAGAGTGGAACGAAGAAACCAAGGAATGGAACCGGAGCCGAGCGACGAGCTGAAACTTGAAGAAATTATGACTTCACGGGAGAACTCAGCAGAATCAAGTCCAATGCATGGCTTTGCCCCCGTTGACTTTGACTATCCTATGCAAGTTCCCATTAATATTAACATGAATGAGTTGGAAAAAATGATGCATAATTTATAGATTTTTCATTCATGTAAATTATAAATTTTGGATCATTTTGCAATCAATAAAATTCCCCA
>NW_025817226.1:0-1113 GCF_002878395.1 Capsicum annuum | reverse complement strand
TACTGAGTATGTGGGGGTGCATGCAATAATGTAAATATCATCATCAATTTCACAAAACTATGCATATGTACAATGATGGCTCACTTGGCTTAAATTAGATTAAAACATACTTTTCATAATCTCATAGTAAATAAATCATATGATAAAAACCTCATAAATCATCATAAACAACTCAACTCTTCAACTCAAGACTTGGAGTGACTCGGTAATTCAAGAAACTCAACTCTTATGGACATGGGAGGTTTTTATAACCGACATAAACCATATGAGCTACATGGAGTCCAACATTTTGCCCTCCTATGGAGAGAACCCCACATTGGCGGGAGCGTCATACTCTTTCCAGGGAGTATAACCTAAATTTAGTGATCATAATCTCATACTCTTCCTCTGGCCCACAATTATCAATATCAATCCTACGATGGCACCTAGTTTCGGGGAAAATATCATATTTCCCGCTCGGTGCTAAATACTACTCTCAGAGACAAGCTCAGAGTGCATTACGAAATCCACCACAAACATCACAAGGGTTTATCATGAAGATCAAATCAAATATCTTTCTCATTTATCAAATCATAATCAATTTGTGGATTCCTAACTCGACTCAAATCAAATCAATCTTTCTCAATATCAAAATATATCAATTCATTAAATCATGGAAACATCAATAACTTTGAAGAAATATCAAGACTCATTGTAACAACTCAATCTCATGAATCAATATACTCAATAATCCAATTTGTCATAAGGAATCTTAAAGCTTGAAACATATCTTAAAAGTACTTGAAATGTCAACTCATGGTAGAAATATGAAATTCACAATATTAAATATCAATTCATAACTTAGGAATAGTAAAATAATTATGTATAACAAAGCTTGAACAATTTATATTCTCATAATCTCATAATGAAGTAATTTGGGTATAAACCCACTTGCAAAATCATATAAATCCATGATAGAAATCAAAGCTTTGGGCACAAGAACGAAAGAATTGCTCTTGTTCAAAACTCCACATACCTTAATCTTTGAAATTGGATGAATTCTAGTGCTTGAGACTCTATCCGCACGTGTAATAAATGATTCTCAAAGCCCACACTATGAGGAACTTGATTCTT
>NW_025817225.1:0-1323 GCF_002878395.1 Capsicum annuum | reverse complement strand
TCACCCAAAATCCATTCAAACCCTATATTAAAGCCTATTAGAAGTATATATGTTATATTTCATCAAATTCCCTCAAAAAAAAACCCTAAGCTTCTACATCCAACTTGAAGAACCTCCAAAGTTCACCATTAATTCTGCAAATTTATTCAAGATTCCAAGTTTCTAGTTCAGGAACTCCAAGAACCATCATTCAAAGGCATGATTAACATCTCAAAAATGAGTATCGATCTAAAGTTCATCATTCAAGGTATGTGGGATTTTTCAACAAGAATTCTCTTTCATTCTTGTGCCCAAAAGTAATTTTCTTTACAAAGGCATAATTTTTATTTGATTTTTATGAATTTGAAGCATGAACCCATATCTTATGATGATTATTATGAAATCTTGATATTTATGATTTTGAAAGATGAATTTACATGTGTGGAGATATAAAGCATGAATCTTGAACGATATTTATCATGATTTTGATATTTGGATCGTGAATCCTCATTGGAAATTGTGTTTTTTTGAGAAAGTGCATGTAATAAGCACGTTGATGTTGAATATTTGAGATATTTTGAATGATTTGACCTTTTGGTTTTAATGGAGTTGTTCTGAACTCGAGTGTGAAAGAAATCCACAACATGGTTGATTTTGATAGATGGGAAGCATAATGGCTCCTGATGTATATTTATATGTTACTAAAATTGTTTTATTGTGGATTGTCTTTGAAATGATCTGAGCTAAGTTTGAGAGAAATCTTTAGCACCGAGTGGGAGGTATAAAGAGACCTTACTTACCTAGAACTACGTGCCCCCGTAAGAGTGAGCCTGAGGCTAATTTATATAGTGATCACTAGTTTATGTGGATTTTATATTGATAGTCCTACTCCATGGCAAGGATAGGATAGCTCTCCCCAACGTGGGTTGTACGTTGGACTCCATGTAGCTCATATGATTTATGTCGGTTATAGGATCTCCCAGTGTGTGTGTGTTTCTTTATGTCTATGGTGAATGGTGAAGTGATTTGAAAGTGTAATTGTGAAAGTTATTCTTTCGAAAGATTTAAATGATATTTACATTATGAGAATTGATATTCTTGATGAACTGAAAGTGAATGACAAATTATATGATGACTCACATGTGTTATTATACTTATTTCATCCTCTCATGATTATGATGATTTTCTTCGGGCTATGTGAGTCTTTCATATATCCTGCATATTTTTTATAAATATTTATGATGATGATATTTATACAACTACATACACCCCCATATACTTGGTTCCTTTCTATGGTACTGACCCACATCTTCGGATGTGGGCTGCATTTTCTCGGAATGTAGG
>NW_025817224.1:0-1000 GCF_002878395.1 Capsicum annuum | reverse complement strand
CCAATATGGATATACATGATTACTTCATTACTCTACTTCTTAAATTGAGAATTTATGCTATGAATTCCATACTACTACAATGAATTGATATTTATAAAGGCTTTCGAGATAAAAGTCATGATTTGAGTTGTACTACGAGATATGTATTTTTATTATAAATTGAAGGTCTCAAGTGCTTTTCAAAAGCTGTTGTCATGATTAATTGTCGAATTGAAAGAATAATTATTTGAGTACATTGACCTTGAACTCGCAGAGTCGAGATAATTTTGGCTATGAGAAAGATTGATTTTGACATAGATGTTGAGATGAATTTTGGTATTTTTTTTCGGATGATTTTGATGAGTTGAATTGTTGAAAATATTACGTATTGAGTCTTCATATCCTTGTCCAAATTTCTAGTTGGTTATGGTTCAATGCATTGATACCTTGTTGAGGTTGAAAAAAATTGAAATGTTTTTAGTCGAACTTGGTTAGGAATCCACAAATTGTTGATGAATTATAAATTGAGATATTTGTTTTGGTCTTTATGATAGACCCTTGTGATGATGATGATGGATCTCCTAACGCGCTCTGAGCTTGTCGGGGAGTAGCACTTAGCATCGAGTGGGAAATTTGGTATTTCCCCAAACCTATGTGCCACCGTAGGGTTGTTTGAGGATGATATTATTGGCCAGAGAGCCTGATTGTGATTATTGCAGTTTTAAGGTCGTACTCCCTGGCAAAGAGTATGATGCTCCCGCCAACAAGATTTTCAAACGTTGCTATTCCATGTAGCTCACGTGGGGTTGTCGGTTATAGGAAACTCCCCTGTCCATAAAAGTCATGTTTCTTGAATTACCGACTCACTCCGAGATTTGAGTCAAAGAGTTGAGATATTATGATGAATTATGATTACCTATGATGAATTTTGACGATATGATAATTTATGATGATTTATCATAATTTATGATTTTTGATGATTTACATGGATTATGAGATTTTACCATTTGAACTATTTATT
>NW_025817223.1:0-1083 GCF_002878395.1 Capsicum annuum | reverse complement strand
TCGAAAATGGGCATACACTCAAATTACTTTATGAAGGATTTATAAGACTTTGAATTTTTTTCCAATATGGATATACATGATTACTTCATTACTCTACTTCTTAAATTGAGAATTTATGCTATACTACTACAATGAATTGATATTTCTAAAGGCTTTCGAGATAAAAGTAGTGATTTGAGTTGTACTACGGGATATGTAGTCTTATTATGAATTGAAGGTCTCAAGTGCTTTTCAAAAGTTGTTGTCATGATTTAATTGTCGAATTGAAAGAATAATCATTTAATTACATTGACCTTGAACTTGTAGAGTTGAGATGATTTTGACTATGAGAAAGATTGATTTTGATATAGATGTTGAGATGAATTTTGGTATTTTTTTCGGTTGATTTTGATGAGTTGAATTGTTTAGAATATTACGTATTGAGTCTTCATATCCTTATCCAAATGTCGAGTCGGTTGTGGTTCAATGTATTGATACCTTGTTGATGTTGAAAAAGATTGAAATGTTTTAAGTCGATGTTGGGGTTAGGAATCCACAAGTTGTTGATGAATTATAAATTGAGATATTTATTTTGGTCTCTATGATAGACCCTTGTGATGATGATGGTGGATTTTCTAACGCGTTCTGAGCTTGTCGGGGAGTAGTACTTAGCACCGAGAGAGAAGTTTGGTATTTCCCCAAACCTATGTTCCACCGTAGGGTTGTTTGATGATAATATTATTGGCCAGAGAGCTCGATTGTGATTATTGCAGTTTTAAGGTCGTACTCCCTGGCAAAGAGTATGATGCTCCTGCCAACGGAGGTTTCAAACGTTGGTATTCCACGTAGCTCACGTGGGGTTGTCAGTTATAGGGAACTCCTCTGTCCATAAAAGTCATGTTTCTTGAATTACCGAGTCACTTTGAGATTTGAGTCAAAGAGTTGAGATGTTATGAGGAATTATGATTACCTATGATGAATTTTGACGATATGATAATTTATGATGATTTATCATAATTTATGATTTTTGATGATGTACATGGATTATGAGATTTTACCATTTGAACTATTTATTATGAAAGTATGAAGAGTATGATTTGATAA
>NW_025817222.1:0-1268 GCF_002878395.1 Capsicum annuum | reverse complement strand
CCAAATATTAGCATCTAAATTGAATGATGACTATTCCGCAAGGAATAGTCATCATTCAATTTAGATGCTAATATTTGGCATTCTTGATATGAAATTAGCTAGAAAAAGTATGGGGTATTATAAAATCAACGCCTTGAGAACATTCGTCCTTGAATGAGACTGACAGAGAGGGGGAGAAAAGACAACTGACGTACATATTGAACTTGCATAACTGGAATATGATCTTATTACTGATATGATTGGCAAACTAAACATATAATAATAAGCATGCATAGCTGATGCATGTTTAACTGATTCATGAATGCATGACTGAGTGTTCTGAGGAACTAAGTTTCTCATAATGAGAAAGCATGTCTGATGCATAATTACATAATTGAACCGATACATGAGTGCATAATGGAATATGCAATGGCACTTGATACCATGTTTATAATGTGAAAATGAGTATGAAACTGCATACTACTTTGTGATGAACACTGAACATGAAACTGAGTATGCTTTTAAGGAGAACTGTTACCTTGAGCTTGGTTTGAGTTGGCAAAGATGAAGTGAGGATACTTGGTACGCATGTATGCCTCTACTTTGCACTGACTAATATAGTGCTGTTTTACGTTGGGAAGTTGAAATAGTCATAACATCTGACCCGATTATCAGATTTGGGAGAATGTTCTACCGATGGAAAGCTTATATACTTTTCCTCAGGACATAAAGTAAAAATCTTGAAAATTCCTCAGGGAATAGTCATCATTCAATTTAGAAGCTAATAATAGGCATTCTTGAGATAAAATTAGCTAGGAATAGTATGGGGTATTACAATATAATCACCTTGAGAATATTCGTCCTCGAATGAGACTGATTGAGTGGGGAGAAATGACAACTGACCTCCATTCTAAGCATGGATAACTGGAACATAATCTCATTACAGACATGACTGACAAGCTGAACATATAATACTAAATATGCATATCTGATGCGTGTGTAACTGATTCATGAATGCATTACTGAGTGTTCTGAAGAACTAAGTTTCTCATAATGAGAAAGCATGTCTGATGCATAATTACATGACTAAACTGATTCATGAGTGCAAGACGGAATATGCAATGGCACTTGATACCATGTTTATAATGTGAACATGAGCATAACACTGCATACAAAGTTTGTGATAAACAATGAACATGAAACTGAGTAAGCTTATGGAGAACTGTTACCCTGAGCTTGATCTGTGTTGGCAAACAAGAGGAGAGGATACTTGGTAAGCATGCCTGTCT
>NW_025817221.1:0-2741 GCF_002878395.1 Capsicum annuum | reverse complement strand
GACATAAATATGGAGATTAAGAATATTTTAATCTACTATTAATAATTTGGTAGAAATACCTTCTATTCAAACATAATTCTTTTATTCCTTCTTTTGATTTTTTCTTATTTCATTTTTACACGCTCTGTTTTTTTTATGGGTAAGTTTTGCACCAAATGCAAAATAAAGAAAAACGCGCAAAATTGACCATGGCTCCTAGTGAAATTGAGCAGAGATTGTTGCGTGTTCACCACCTTGACAAGGACAGGGAGCCAGTTAAGATAAGTGTTACGAGTGAAGCATTTGAAAATGAAGAACAGAATCCTACTGAAACAAACAAAAATACAACAGAATTTGAAAGACGAAGATTCAAGCTCGCCAACTAATTAGTTTAATCAACCGTATCAAGTTGGGGCAAGGATAAGGCAAACCTCCAAGGGATTCAAGGCGACAAACCAACTACCAAGTTTAAAACTCACAATTTTTTTTTTCTTTCTTTACTTGAACAGGGGCAAAGCAATCTTGTGAAGTTTAGTGAGAAAAAAACAAGTATAGCAAAGTTAAGTTTTCTTGAATTTTCTCTTTTTGTTATACTTCTATAATTCTAAGTTCGTATCAATATAATTATAATAATAATAATAAAATCCCTCATATTCAAGATTGGGGCATTTTTTTTCTTTTCTAACAAAAAAAAATAAAAAAATTCCTAATCTTTATTCGTCTTCATAGGGCGTCATCCCCTAGTTGACATCTTATTCGTCTTCATAGGGCGCTATCCCCTAGTGGGCATCTTATTTCGTCTTCATAGGGCGTCATCCCCTAGTTGATATCTTATCTCGTCTTCATAGGGCGCTATCCCTAGTTGACATCTTATCTCGTCTTCATAGGGCGTCATCCCCTAGTTGACATCTTTTTTGTCTTCATAGGGCACCATCTCCTAGTTTACATCTTATCTCATCTTCATAGGGTGCCATCCCCTAGTTGATATCTTTTTCGTCTTCATAGGGCACCTTCCCCTAGTTGACATTTTATCTCGTCTTCATAGGGCGTCATCCCCTAGTTGACATCTTGTTCGTCTTCATAGGGCGTCATCCCCTAGTTGATATCTTATCTCGTCTTCATAGGGCGCCATCCCCTAGTTGACATCTTATTCATCTTCATAGGGCATCATCCCCTAGTTGACATCTTATTCGTCTTCATAGGGCGACATCCCCTAGTTGACATCTTATCTCGTCTTCATAGGGCGTCATTCCCTAGTTGACATCTTATTCGTCTTTATAGGGCTCCATCCCCTAGTTGACATCTTATTCGTCTTCATAGGGCGCCATCTCCTAGTTGACATCTTATTTCATCTTCATAGGGCGCCATCCCCTAGTTGACATCTTATCTCATCTTTATAGGGCGTCATCCCCTAGTTGACATTTTATTTCGTCTTTATAGGGCGCCTAGTTGATATTTTAGGAAATAAACCTTCCTATTTTTCTTCTTTATATTTTCATAGGGTATGACAATCCCTAGTCACATTTTTAGAAGCAAAAATTCTAATTCTTTTTCATGCATTCATTAGGCATCACTTCATTTAGTTGCATTATTGAGAACAAGAATCTTATTTTATTGCATACCTAGCTTTGATTTCTATCATTTTTATTCATTTATTTTTAAATTATTGTGTAGTTTTTCTAATAACTCACAAAAATTTCCTAGCGCAAATTGGGGCAGAAAAATTTTGTTTGTTTTGTTTTGTTTTCTTTGATGGCTTGCAGGTTTTATGCAAAACACAGGTTTAATGCCGAGAATGGCATTCCATCTCTGATTTGAGTAGTGAAGAATAATTAGTTTGAAAATACAAAGTCAGCTTTGCATCTGTAGCGGCCCAACATCCCAAGAGTCATCTTCATAACTCCTGACCAGGAGAACAAACATCCAAAAGTATCCTATGAACTATCCTTTGGAAGAGTGTCAATGACACAATCTAAGTTGCAAGTTCAAGTCTCAAATCCTAACTTCAAGATCAAATCTTGAGATCAAAGTACCCACCATAAGAAGGTGAAGCGATAACTGAGGACCCAAGAAGAAGATCTGAAGCAAGAGAATCAAGACAAGTAGAATAGATAGGATTTTGTATCTTTCATTTTTAGTTTCATTTTTCTTTTTTCTGATGTAATAAAAAGAGCCACGAACCGAAAACTCGACGGAACCTCAACTCGACTCTCCAACTCATGCATTCATTCCTACACCCACTTAAACTACACGTGACCTGATTCATTTATAACCCGAGATATGTAGGATGCCCAAAACTAGGGCTTGGTCACACCTCTTTCCCACTTATTTACATATTAATTTTGAATAAATGGTTGGGCCGAAAATTAGTCATGTTTACTTCTTTACTTGAAAATTCTCCATATTTCCAAGCAAAGAGGGGCATTCTGTAAACACCTAATTTTTTACCAAACCTAATGTTTTCGCCATTTTAGGGTTCAATTTGTTTTTAGGGTCTAAATTAGATATTTTAAGTTTATCTTGTTTTTACTAAATTTGTTTTAAAAATTTTGAAAACTACAAAAGTAGAGTCACATTTTTAGATAAATTTTTATTTTATTATTTACTTATTTATTTCTTTTTAGGAAAAAGAAAATTTTGTAAATTATATTTGTTTTCTTCTTTTAACTTTTAACAAATAATCTAATGATAGTAGTATTTTTTAAATCATATTTATAAGACTACTTATTAACTTATTTTATATTTTATTAGTTTTAAATAGA
>NW_025817220.1:0-2157 GCF_002878395.1 Capsicum annuum | reverse complement strand
AATATATTGGTTTCAGCATGGGTTGGCAGCGGATTCTGGTTGATGTTTGGAACCTCTGGGGCCTGGACTAGAATCTGATTTGTATCGATTAAATCCTGGATGGCTCTCTTCAAAAGACAACATTTCTCGATATCATGCCCTGGCATGTCAGAACAATACGCACACCTTAAAGAATAATCCAGATTTCTTGGGGATGGATTCAAAAGCCTTCCTTGAATTGGGCTCAAGACCTTCATCTTTCTCAACCTATCAAACAAGCTAGCATATGACTCCCCAAGAGGTGTGAACTAATTTTTGATCGCCTTATCTTTCTTATACTCGGGCCTAGGTTGGAAACTGGGTCTGGCGGGGTTTTGGTAATTTGGAGGAGCTGAAGGATGATTTTGAGGAGCTTGTGCACGCCATTGCGGGTAAGAAAGGGTTTGAGCATATGGTTGTGCGCTATATACTGGGTACGAGGGTAGTGGAATGGAATATAGTAGGTTTTGTAGGGGATAGTAATGATGGGAAGGAATTAAGGAGCTTGGGAATAGTCTTGGGCTTGGGGTTGGTGATAGGGGCGAGACAATCTTTTGGGATAGGAATAGGATCCAGCTACAATGGCTGCCACATCCTTTTTTTTCTACCTCCAAAAGATCTAGATCCATCTTAAATTGCTTGGGTAGTGGCCTTTAATGCGGCAAAACTCATAATCCATCTAGTTTAGATTCCGTCCTCTATAATCTCTCCCATTTTTAGGACTTCAATAAATGACTTTCCCATCACCGGAAGTAAATGTTGAAAATAGGTCTCATCCTGTGCCTGAATGAAGACCTCTACCTTCATCGGAGATTTTACCTTGCAGCCTGTTCACACCATCTTATCGCGTATTCCCGATAGCCTGTTTCGAACTTTTCAATTCCGCGCAATGATTTCTTGTTCCTCCGTTGCAATAGGCTTTTCTGTATAAAATGGAAATGTAGGTGGCTGAGTGTACCCATACGGTTCATTCATCTTCAAAATAGGTTCCGGGGTAAAATACTGATTATCTGAAACCTTCAATACTGGCTCACTAGAAGACCGAGAGAGTACCATTATCGGATGCACAGTATAGGTGGGAGCTTCAGGTGGTGGCAAATCCACGAACACAGGCGCTGTCGGTGGCCTCGAATGAGTCACATGCCTTGGTTGAGGAACTGCCAGGGGCACACTAGAAGTGCCAGGGTAATATTGCCGCAGAGTGAATCCTGGTGCGTGCTCCGGTGACTCAATGGGAACAGAAAATTACACCTGAAAGAGCGGTGAACGATTGGGGATATTCCCAAGATCTTCATGGAGTGGAGGAGGAGGCATTCCACTAGCCCATGATCAGTGCAGATCTAGCAATTATTGTCTAAGGATCAATACCTCATCATTGCATTCTGAACTTTCTTCCCTGGGATCCTGATCTGGGTCAATGAGTGAATTTTCAATCTCCCTACTAGCCATGCAAAGCTTTGCTTTTGATCTAGTGAAGTACGGATGACTAGCCAGAGTGCTACAAACCAACCACTTATCTGAGGAACGTGCTCATCAAAGACAAAACTCGTTATGATTTAGGTCAGGCAACATGCATAGAAATCACATTGTATACATCCTAGGTTCATGTAACTTTCTACCGAACTTAGATGGTAATAGGGCCATTTTAACATCATCCCGATCTTTCTCCTACACCCATTTTATTCTTTCCTCCAAACACACCTCTTTTTTTTCTTTTCTCCCTTACTCCTTTCTTCTTTTTATCAGTCTCTTTTCTTTCACCTTATTCTCTCGTCACTCTTTTTGTTTTTTTTTTTTCTCGCTATCTACCTTCTTTTATCATTCTTTATGACTTTTGCAAATAGGAAAAATAATGAAGAACGAAGAATCAAAATGATTAGATTGAACCCAGAAGTAGGTTGCCTATGTATCATGTTGTACATGAATCAGATCTTACGTAGTTTCGAAAGTCTTGCCAAAATGGCCAATTAATTTTTTTTTTCTTTCTTATTTTTTTCTTGAAACTATAAAAAGAAAAGAAAATAACAAATTGTCAAAAGAATTGATGAATTTTTTTTTGCATTTTTCAAGTTTAAACTCTCTATACAAAATGAAACCTATGATTACCAAAGAAAAATCTTTTTGGATTTTCGATTTTGA
>NW_025817219.1:0-1230 GCF_002878395.1 Capsicum annuum | reverse complement strand
TTTATTTAATTTCATACCAAACATATAATTTACTTTCTTTCTTATTTATTACTACAATTTCACCTAATTTAATTTTTTTTTCTAATTATAGAAAAGAAAATTTCGATATGTCTGCTTATGTTGTCTTCTTCAACTGCTTCAATCGTGGTTTTATTATATTGTCCCTAATAAATTATTATAAGTCATTTATTTATTAAAAAAATAATAATAGTTAATTTAAAAAAAACAGACATTTGTCTATTTCAGTTGTTTCAATCATAATTTTACTTACTATTACATCATTTTTAATGAATTATTATACATTATTTATATATTAAAAAATTAATAATATTTAATATAAAAAGTGAAATAGACATTTATGACATGTCTGCTTCAGTTGCTTTAATCGCAATTTTACTAAATATCATCCATAATTAATTATTATAAATCATTTAAGTATTTAAAGCAGCTCTTCGTTGATCTGTCGGCTTCAGCTGTTTGCTCTGTGATTTTACTATATCATTCCTAAGTAATTATTATAAATTATTTACATATTAAAAGATTAATAATATCTAATAAAACAACAGAATAGACATTTATGATATGTCTGCATCAGCTGCTTTAATCATAATTTTACTAAATATCACCCCTAATTAATTATTATAAGCCATCTAAGTATTAAATAAATAAATAAATAATATTTAATTAAAAAAATGAAATAGATATAAAATGATAAGTTAACTCTTGATGTTTTAAAATAACTTGACGTCTTAAATGATATTTCACTTACTTTTTTTCCCACAAGTATCTTTTATAGTAATTTTATTATATCACTTCTAATTAGTTGTTGTGAGTCATTTAAGACATGTCTATTTCGCTGCTTCAATCGTGAATTTACTATATCACCTTTAATTAATTATTATGGTCATCTAAGCATCATGTCACTTAAATTGGAGCAGAAAAAGTTTTACACAATAATTAAAATTTAAATTATTTAGAAAATATAATTGACTATCAGTGACACAAAACTCTGGACAAGGAGAGTAGCGTATATTTTTTGAAAATTACATAAAAAATATTATAAATTACAATAATTAAAAATTTGAAATATCTAAAAATAATTTAATCCATTATATATTTTTATAAAATACTTAAAAAATACTATAAATCACAATAATTAACAACTTAAAAATATTAAATGATGTAAATATTTGGTTGACTCTCGAAATTGTATCAGTTTCACTTAAATTG
>NW_025817218.1:0-2262 GCF_002878395.1 Capsicum annuum | reverse complement strand
ATATGTGGTGGCCCCGACGGCCAAGTATTATATATATATATATTTGTGCGTGTTGTGCTGATACAGGTAATTAGACCCTTCTATATGCAACAAAGTGTTGTCCAAATTTTTGGTGACATGTAAGTGAAAGTACAGGTATTTGAACGGGTTCTCCCGGGCCTTCTCGGTTTCGGGTGCCAGTCCGGCCCGATGGGATTTTGGGTCGTGACATGAAATCCCAAGCTTTGGCAGATCATCTTGCTGAGAATCCCATCGATGAAGAGTACGAGCCATTAAAGACATATTTTCCTGACGAAGAAGTGTCGTGTGTCGATGAAGTCGTTATAGCTGCTGATCCAGGTTGGAGGTTATTTTTCGATGGAGCTGTCAATATAAAAGGAGTCGGCATAGGTGCGGTTTTTATCTCTGAATTGGGACAACATTTCCCGGTGACAGCACAACTTCGATTCTACTGTACTAACAATATGGCAGAGTATGAAGACTGCATTCTTGGTTTGAGGTTAGCTATTGATATGGGAGTCCAAGAATTATTGGTGTTGGGGGATTCAGATTTGCTCGTCCATCAAATTCAAGGCGATTGGGAGACGCGAGATTTGAAGCTCATCCCGTATCGACAATGCTTGCAGGAGCTATGTCAACGGTTTGTGTTAGTAAAATTTAGGCATATTCCAAGGATTCACAATGAAATTGCTGATGCTTTAGCCACTCTGTCTTCAATGCTCCAACATCCTAACAAAGCCTACATCGATCCAGTGCATATACAGAGTCGTGATCAGCATGCTTACTGTAATTCGGTTGAAAAAGAGCTCGATGGAGAACACTGGTTCTTGGATATCAAGCGGTACATTCAGTCAGGAGAATACCCAGCATATGCCATCAACGATCAAAAGAGGACTATTAGGCGTTTGGCTAGTGGATTTTTCTTAAGTGGGGGAATCTTGTATAAGAGAACCCCAGATCTGGGACTTTTGAGGTGTGTAGATGCGAGAGAAGCCTCGAAAATCATGGTTGAAATACACTTTAGAGTATGCGGGTCGCCCATAAACGATCATGTCTTGTCAAAGAAGATCCTTCGAGTAGGTTATTACTGGCTTACTATGGAAAGGGATTCTATTCAATTTGTTCGAAAGTGTCATCAATGTCAGGTACACGGTGATCTGATACGTGCTCCTCCTGTTGAGTTGCATGCAATGGCCTCTCCATGGCCGTTCGTGGCTTGAGGAATGGATGTGATCGAACCGATTGAGCCGAAGGCATCAAATGGACATAGGTTCATTTTGGTAGCCATTGACTACTTCACAAAGTGGGTAGAAGCAGTAACTTTCTAGTCAGTGACAAAGAAGGCAGTGGTAGATTTTGTTCATACCAATATCATTTGTAGATTTAGAATTCCTAAGATGATCATTACAGATAATGCTGCCAATCTCAATAGTCATTTGATGCAAGAAGTATGTCAACAGTTTAAGATCGCACATCGAAATTCTACTCCATATCGCCCAAAGGCCAATGGTGCTGTAGAAGCCGCCAATAAGAATATAAAAAAGATACTGCAAAAATGGTACAAGGGTCTAGACAGTGGCATGAAAAGTTATCGTTTGCATTGCTAGGTTATCGTACCACTGTTCGCACTTCAACAGGGGCAACTCCATATTTATTAGTGTATGGGACAGAAGCAGTCATCTTTGCAGAAGTTGAAATTCCCTCTCTTTGAGTCATTGTAGAAGCAGAGATTGATGATGACGAATGGGTAAAAACCTGACTGGAACATTTGAGCTTGATTGAGGAAAAAAGGCTAACGTCTGTGTGTCATGGCCAGTTGTATCAGAGAAGGATGGCTCGAGCGTATAACAAAAAGGTCTGTCCCAAGAATTTTGAAGTTGGTCAGTTGGTATTGAGACGTATCCTTCCCCACCAGGTTGAAGCGAAAGGCAAGTTATCCCCTAACTGGCAAGGTCCCTTCGTTGTGAAGAAAGTTTTGCCCAATTGAGCCTTATATTTGACAAATATTGAAGGCAAAGTGGCAGAAATGGCTATCAATGCTGATGCGGTCAAAAGATATTACGTATGATATTTGATCCTTTGTTGATTTTATTGCATGTTTAGTACTTGCATTTTTGAAGATTGATATGATGAAGGCATTTTATTCTTCTATCCAAACATTGTGTCATCCTTTGTTTACCCATTTGAGCTTCGTTTTAATTTTCTTTCATATCCTTCTTTTGAAATCAAAATGGAGTCAAAGATAAATGTCGAGGAAATAAG
>NW_025817217.1:0-1154 GCF_002878395.1 Capsicum annuum | reverse complement strand
TTTCTCGTCCATCAAATTCAAGGCGATTGGGAGACGCGAGATTTGAAGCTCATCCCGTATCGACAATGCTTGCAAGATCTATGTCAACGATTTGTGTTAGTAAAATTTAGGCATATTCCAAGGATTCATAATAAAATTGCTGATGCTTTAGCCACTCTGTCTTCAATGCTCTAACATCCTAATAAAGCCTACATCGATCCAGTGCATATACAGAGTCGTGATCAGCATGCTTACTGTAATGCGGTTGAAGAAGAGCTCGATGGAGAACCTTGGTTCTTGGATATCAAGCGGTACATTCAGTCAGGAGAATACCCATCATATGCCACCAACGATCAAAGGAGGACTATTAGGCATTTGGCTAGTGGATTTTTCTTAAGTGCGGAAATCTTGTATAAGAGGACCCCAGATCTGGGACTTTTAAGGTGTGTAGATGCAAGAGAAGCCTCGGCAATCATGGTCAAAATACACTCTGGAGTGTGCGGGTCACACATGAACGGTCATGTCTTTTCAAAAAAGATTCTTCGAGCAGGTTATTACTGGCTTACTATGGAAAGGGATTCTATTCAATTTGTTCGGAAGTGTCATCAATGTCAGGTACACGGTGATCTGATACGTTCTCCTCCTGTTGAGTTGCATGTAACGGCCGCTCCATGGCCGTTCGTGGCTTGGGCAATGGATGTGATTGGACCGATTGAGCCGAAGGCATCAAATGGGCATAGATTCATTTTGGTAGCCATTACTACTTCACAAAGTGGGTAGAAGCAGTAACTTTCAAGTCAGTGACAAAGAAGACTGTGGTAGATTTTGTTCATGCCAATATAATTTGTAGATTTGAAATTCCTAAGATGATCATTACAGACAATGCTGCCAATCTCAATAGTCATTTGATGCAAGAAGTATATCAGCAGTTTAAGATCGCACATCAAAATTCTACTCCATATCGCCCAAAGGCCAATGGAGCTGTAGAAGCCGCCAATAAGAATATAAAAAAGATACTGCGAAAAATGGTACAAGGGTCTAGACAGTGGCATAAAAAGTTGCCGTTTGCATTGCTTGGTTATCGCACCACTGTTCGCACTTCAACAGGGGCAACTCCATATTTATTGGTGTATGGGACAGAAGCAGTCATCCCTGCAGAAGTTGAAATTCCCTCT
>NW_025817216.1:0-1337 GCF_002878395.1 Capsicum annuum | reverse complement strand
TTCAAAACCCTCCTGAAAAATGGGATTTTACTTTATGTTCAGTCCCTACTGAAAAATGGGACATTACTTTCTGTTCAGGACCCTCCTTAAAAATGGGATTTTACTTTTTGTTCAGGACCCAATTGGAAAATGGGATTTTACTTTATGTTCAGGACCCTCCTAAAAAATGGGATTTTACTTCTGTTTAGGACCCTCTTGAAAAATGTGATTTTACTTTATGTTCAGGGCCCACCTGAAAAATGGGATATTACTTTCTTTTCAGGACCCTCCTGAAAAATGGTATTTTACTTTATGTTCAGGACCCTCCTGAAAAATGGGATTTATCTTTCATTCACGACCCTCCTAAAAAATGGGACTTTACTTTATGTTCAGGTCCCTCCGGAAAAATGGGATTTTATTTTATATTCAGGACCCTCCTGAAAAATGGGATTTTACTTTCTGTTCAGGACCCTCCCAAAAAATGGGATTCTACTTTATGTTCAGGACCCTTCTGAAAAATCGGATTTTACCTTTTGTTCAGGACCCTCCTGAAAAATGGTATTTGACTTGATGTTCGGGACCCTCCTTAAAAATGGGACTTTACTTTCTATTTAGGACACTCCTGAAAAATGGGATTTTACTTTCTGTTCAGGACCCTTCTGAAAAATGAGAATTTACATTTGTTTAAGACCCTCCTGAAAAATGGGATTTTACTTTATGTTCAGGACCCTCCTGAAAAGGGGATTTTACTTTCTACTCAGGACCCTCCTGAAAAATGGGATTTTACTTTCTGTTTAGGGCCCTCCTTAAAAATGGGATTTTACTTTATGTTCAGGACCCACCTGAAAAATGGGATTTTACTTTTGTTCAGGACCCTTCTGAAAAATGGGATTTTACTTTATGTTGAAGACCCTCCTGAAAAATGGGATTTTACTTTCTATTCAGGACCCCCCTGAAAAATGGGATTTTAATTTCTGTTTAGGACCCTCCTGAAAAATGGGATTTTACTTTATGTTCTGGACCCTCCTGAAAAATGGGATTTAACTTTTGTTCAGGACCCTTCTGAAAAACGGGATTTTACTTTATGTTCAAAACCCTCCTGAAAAATTGGATTTTACTTTACGTTCAGGACCCTACTGAAAAATGGGATTTTACTTTTTGTTCAGGACCCTCCTGAAAAAAGTGATTTTACTTTCTGTTCAAGACCCTCCTGAAAAATGGGATTTCACATTTGTTAAGGACATCCTGAAAAATGGGATT
Source organism: Capsicum annuum (assembly GCF_002878395.1). NCBI lineage: Eukaryota > Viridiplantae > Streptophyta > Magnoliopsida > Solanales > Solanaceae > Capsicum > Capsicum annuum. Next base: position 98 of record NW_025817216.1, on the reverse strand, counting down.
CTACTTTATGGTCAGGACTCTTCTGAAAAATGGAATTTAACTTTATGTTCTGGACCCTCCAGAAAAATAGGATTTTACTTTCTGTTCAGGACCCTCCT
>NW_025817215.1:0-1368 GCF_002878395.1 Capsicum annuum | reverse complement strand
TGATGGGGGTTTTCAGAATTTGGTACACTTAAGATGTAGATACTGATAAGAAGGCTCTCAAGTTATTTGGCGAGAGAGCTGGAAATATATAAAGAGGCTAGAGGCAAAATGGATTGAGAAAACTTTCAAAGTCAAAGTGCAAACATGGTACAGATTGTTGTATCTGCTGAATTTCTGATGATCTATGATGGGAAGGGGCGGGCAACAATGCATTATTTGGTTCTCTTGAATGTTCTGTAACTTCAATTTCTTGATCATGTAACAGATTCTGAAGTCACTGATCAATCAACGGAAGCGGAAACAGAATGTTCCCCTTCAAAACCAGCATGTGCTGAGTCGGAATCAAATTCTCATGCTTCCAGTGAGTTAACTGATTCAGCAATTGATGAAAGTGAAATTCAATCCCCTACATGCCGCACCAGAGGTTCCTTAGCAGCTTTTTTCCCTAACGGGGTCAACAGGCACTAACACTTTTTCATTTGCAGTTGCCGCTAGATCCAAAGCTAAGAACAGCAGTAAAAGCGATCAAAACCTTGGCACTTCCAATTCCATTCAAAGTCCACATGCAATATATCTTGTGGGTTGAATGCTTGGAATTTCCTTTTCTAACCTAAGTCTATTAGAAACCTTTGTCTCGACTTCTTAGCTTTTGTCAAGCTGGTGCTTCTGTCATTCAGATTTTTGTTGGTCGCCTGAGGGTAAACTCTTTTGTCTTATAAAAAATTTTATTGTTTGGATTTCTTTATTCTTTAGGCATAACATTTATCATTATTTTCAGGATTGGTTTCGTAATCACACTGGTGAATCTGAAGTTGAACGTGCTCTTAGACGAGGAGAAGACCCCGGGTTAGCACTATTTTGTTTTCCACTTTGTTTCTGGAGTTGAAAGTGCTAGATCTTACATTTGAAGATTTGTTGAGACCATGTATATTCTCTTCCTGTTGCACAAAGGTTATAGTTTTATTTTTCGAGAGAAACCTGCTAATCTATACGGCCACCGTTTAAAGCCTAATCTATACATAAAACTTAAAGGTCACCGATAAATAAACAACCTTATATTAGTAAACAACAAAATAACCTTAACGGCCACCGTTTAACCTTATAACCTTATATTATTAAATAACCTTATAAACTTAACGACCACCGTTTAAACTTATAACCAGCGTTAAGTAAACAACCTTATATTAGTAAACAACCTTATAACCTTATATTCGTAAACATCCTTATAACCTTAACGGCCACCGTTTAACCTTATAACCTTATATTAGTAAACAACCTTATAACTGTAATGGCCACCGTTTAACCTAATAACCTTATAACGTTATAACCTTAACGACCACCGTTTAACCTATAAGGTTATAGGTTAAA
>NW_025817214.1:0-1757 GCF_002878395.1 Capsicum annuum | reverse complement strand
TTAATCTACCTTTAACAAAACCACTTTGATTATCAGAGATTATCCTACCCAACAGGGATTAAGCCTATTAGCAAGAATTTTGGGAATAATTTTACAAGTGAAATTACTCAAACTAATAGGTGTAAGTTCAGAAAAATTAGATGGCGAATCAATTTTAGGAATAAGAATCAGGCACGTATGTGAATAAAACTTAGACAAGTTCTTCCCTCTAAAGAAATCCTGACCATAGTTCTTAATATCGTTTTGAATAATATCCCAGCAACTATGAAAAAACATACCAAAATATCCATCAGGCCCTGCAGCACTTATCGCACTCATACTGAGTTCATCAGAAGTCGTACGGTTTGTTGTTGCTGAGAATTGAGATAAGAACACAAAAGACATAGTTTCGGTCGTCAGGTAACAACATTCTTAATTTTTCATTTCGTTTAAACAAAGTTGTTACTTTGCTCTTCTTCTTCATTGTTTTAATGTATTATTAGTAATTTTTTTTGTAGTGGGTTTTTGATTTACTGATGAGAGTGTTAATGAAAATTGGATTTTTGTAGAACAATTTGTTAAGTACTTTGAGAGGTATGAAGAGATAATAGAATTGGTGATTATGAAAAATAGGCATACAGGTAGACCCAGAGGTTCTGGGTTCATCACTTATGCAGATCCAACTGTTGTAGACACTGTTATAGCCAAAAACCATATTATCAATGACAAACTTGTAGACACTGTTATAGCCCAAAACCATATTATCAATGACAAACAAGTGAGTAGTTTAGCTTCTGCTTTTATGTACCTCCTCCTTTCATGTTCAATTGATGTTGAATTGGAGTTGTCAGATATTATAAAACTATGCTCAACTTTGTTGACTACCTGTAATGTATATACACACTTTAGTTACTCATGCTTTAGGTAGAGGATCTATGGGAAACAACCTCTCTATCTCTAAGTAGGGGTAACGTATGTATATGGGATTACACTGGGAATATTATTGTTGTAGTTTAGTTAGTCGTGTTCTAAGCCGAGTGACTGTTGTAAGCAACCGCTCTATCTCTATCTCTTTCTCATCTGATACTGAATGACATGATGAAGGTTTGGCTAGATTATCACACACTCGTATGTAGCTTTCTTGTGGTAGATTTTTAGCATCTTGATTTGTGTGAATCATTTCTAGGTGAAAGGTTATATAAATGAATTGGCCATCTGCTTGGAAGATGTAGATGAAAGAATTTTAAATCTAGCCAAACTTTTCTTTCATGAGTTGTCAAAGAAAGGTAACATATCTACCAAACTTTTCTTTCATCAGTTGGTAATAAAGAAGTCAATCTATCTTATCTCTTTCTAGTCTTTCTATTGTTGAGCTTCTTTCGTCTGCTGTTGCATGTTTTTGACTGTACACACACATCAAATAATACTGTTTTTTTTCTCTTTGAACTTAACGTTTACAGGGAGCAATGCAATTTATAACCGACTTCCAGATATTCTTGGCAAGTTATCTAGCCAGAACTCGAAGGAAGAATCATTCTGCAACATCATGCAATTTTTATTTGCTTCAATTAAGAAGGTGCCATGATTTTGACTTTGTTCTTTAGGCTCTTCTGTAGAGAATTGATTGGAATGTTTGTATTTTTAGGACAAGCAAATGGAAGCTCTTGTCGAGAAGCTTTGCAAAAGATTTTGTGGAGTTACTGGTATGGAATTTGAAAATTGTTTTGATTTATTTCCGTGAAGAATTTGTGTAATATGATCAACTATTAGAAGAAGCT
>NW_025817213.1:0-1075 GCF_002878395.1 Capsicum annuum | reverse complement strand
AATATGCAGTCGATTGTTGTTTTAAGGTTAGTTCATGCGCTGAGAATATTTTCCTAATTTTTTCATATTTTTATAAATATTTTTTCTATTTTTGATTTATTTTTTCTTAATTTTTGAATTTTGATAAATGATATTTATAAAAAAAATATTTTCTCAACGAAAATTATCATTTACAAATTACGCAACCTTTTTGTGAGTGCATAGGCCCCGTCTCACGTCAAAACGTGCAGTTCGGGTCCGCATATGTCCGGGATGATTTTCTGGCGAAATCATGTCTACTCCTGCCACTTGGGTTTTTTTTTAAGCATATATAAGGGGGGTAGAGATGTTGAAAGCACTTCAAGGCGACTGTCGCTAGCTGGCATAGGCGCTCAGTGGCCACGTCGGCGTGCAGCGTGGGCGCATGACAGCATGCATGGCTAGTTCGTGCGAGCCGTCCGTGCCCGTGTAGCAACGTCGACCGCGCTTCATTGTGCGCTCGTGTCGCTTATCGGTGGCGTCGTCCACGACGGGGCTGCTGGCGCTTGATTTCGAACGAGGCGGTGCTTTTATGCGTGCGGCGAGTCCTGGATGCTGCTCTCGGGGCAAGCTCCAGGCGCTGCACGCATGCGGCCGAGCCCATTCCGCGGCGAACGCCGGCGGCTGGCGTGGGCGGTGCCCGTGCATGAGCCTGGTGTGCCTTCATCTCCTCTGCTCCCCCCAAGGGCGGGCTATCGTGTCAAGCGGGACATGTTTCAGCCTTGCAACGTCCGCAGGGGCAGCAGCGCACGGCAACTATTACCGGACGTTGGGGCCGGTGCTGGACGTGCATCAACGGAGCATTTGGACGCACGACGCGTGAGTTGTGTTCGGCACGTGCGGTTAGGTTGGATCCCTGCTCGAGCAGCGACGTCCTGACCTGCCTCCCATCTCAGTCGTGGGGCAAGCGCAATGCAGGCTTGCTCGAAGTCGATTTCCTGTGTTGCATACCTAATGCCCAGGCATTATCAAGTTTTATCGATCGCCTTTCGCCCCTCGTATTTCGTGTGCGGGGCGAATCGAAAGGCCGCCCTCGCGTCCCACACCTCCCTCGCTT
>NW_025817212.1:0-1088 GCF_002878395.1 Capsicum annuum | reverse complement strand
ATATTTATCAGTCATGGACAATTCTTTCGGCTGTGTCCTGGGTCAACGTGATACCACAGGCAAAAAGGAGCAGGCTATTTATTATCTTAGCAAGAAGTTCACCGCATATGAGGCCAGGTATACTCTTCTTGAAAGGACGTGTTGTGCCCTAACTTGGGTAGCATAGAAGTTGAAGTATTATCTCTCATCCTATACTACTTATCTCATCTCCCGCATGGATCCTTTAAAGTATATCTTTTAGAAGCCTATGCCAACGGGTCGACTGGCAAAGTGGCAAATATTGCTTACCGAGTTCGACATCGTATATGTGACTCGAACTACCATGAAAGCCCAAGCCTTGGCGGATCATCTTGCTGAGAATCCCATCGATGAAGAGTACGAGTCATAAAAGACATGTTTTCCTGACGAAGAAGTGTCGTGTGTCGATGAAGTCGTTATAGATGCTGATCGAGGTTGGAGGTTATTCTTCGATGGAGCTGTCAATATGAAAGGAGTCGGAATAGGTGCGGTTCTTATCTCTGAATTGGGACAATATTTCCCGGTAACAGCACAACTTCAATTCTACTACACTAACAATATGCAGAGTATGAAGCCTGCATTCTTGGTTTGAGGTTAGCTATTGATATGGGAGTCCAAGAATTATTGGTGTTGGGGGATTAGGATTTACTCGTCCATCAAATTCAAGGCGATTGGGACACGCGAGATTTGAAGCACCTCCCGTATCGACAATACTTGTAGGAGCTATGTCAGCAGTTTGTGTTAGTAAAGTTTAGGCATATTCCAAGAATTCATAATGAAATTGCTGATGCTTTATCCACTCTGTCTTCAATGCTCCAACATCCTGACAGAGCCTACATCGATCCAGTGCATATACAGAGTCTTGATCAGCAAGCTTACTGTAATGCAGTTGAAGAAGAGCTCGATGAAGAACCCTGATTCTTAGATATCAAGTGGTACATTCAGTCAGGAGAATACCCAACATATGCCACCAACGATCAAAAGAGGACTATTAGGCGTTTGGCTAGTGGATTTTTCTTAAGTGGGGGAATCTTGTATAAGAGGACCCCAGATCTGGGACTTTTAAGGTG
>NW_025817211.1:0-2525 GCF_002878395.1 Capsicum annuum | reverse complement strand
GTAAGTCTTGCTTGGGCTGCTTTAATGGTAGTCTTTACTTTTTCCCTTTCACTCGTAGTGTGGGGAAGGAGTGGACTCTAGGGGTCCTACTAATTGAGTTAAGGAAGCAAACTGTATCAATATCAATTGCTTTCTAGGTCGTTCTGCAAAACGTTTAGAACAAAATAAAAATATCTTCATTTTGAAATTTCATTGGACTCGACTGGAGTAATGTATTATAGAAATCATCCTCCTTCAATCAAAGAGCTATTTCAACGATTCCCATATTTGTAGTTCGAAAGGAAGAGGATCCCAGGAAATTTATTCGAACCTAATTCTTCCTAAATAGATGAATCTTTATACTAGACTATCTATCTATTAGAATACTGTCGATTCTAGTCCACTCATTTCATTTAAGACATGAAATTGGAATCTTTTTCATTTTATTTCGGCAATTTTGGCTAAGAACTCAGAAGTCAAGTTTCATTCAAATTAGTTAATAATTAATCGTTTTGACTGACTGTTTTTACGTAAATGATAAGTAGAAAAGCGGTCGGAACTAGAATAAGTAGTGCAGTAGAAATAAATGCAAGAATATTTACTTCCATAATCTCATCGGTTTTTTACTTCGCAATAACTCGGGATTTAATTCCATAGAGATGATAAATCTTTGACCTGTAAATTCAATGAATGAATATTACCTCTCGATGATCTTGAATCGGATCAATATCATGAATAACAATATCTGAACTATCAAATCAATTCGTCGTCGAGAATTGAATAGTATAACATAGGAAGTTCTTTTATCTATACCGCCCCAAACTTGGATTCCTGACCCAATCCAACCAAAATTCCTTTATTATCATTTTTTATCATCTGTTCTTTTTTTCTCTGTAATTTATCTAGTTTCTTCTTGTACAATCATCTGATGAAGTCTCATCAAACAGCTCTTCCACTTCCAGTGGTCACATAGTTACAAACCCAAACAAACAATAAAAGCTAAATGGAAAAAGAAAGGAGTTTAGAATGAAATTATTTTTGACTTGGAAGACAAAGAAGTGTGATAAAGATGAGACCGTATAAAATGAATATTCATCAAATTTACTATTTTTGAATTTGTTCTTTCGTCGATGGGGCCTTAAAATAAAATAAAAAATCGGAAAAATGATTCATTCCCCTTTCTAAGAGGAGTAGGATCTTTGGTTGATCTGTCCTTCCCCCTCTTTTCTTCGTAGATTATTAGCCCCGGGACACCTATCAGTGTGCAATTTGCATGAAATCTATTTTTCAACTTCAAACTAGTAAGTGAGGTTCCATAAATCCGTATCCAGAAAAATAAATTATTTTTTGTTTTTTTTGTTTTTTCTGGAAAGTATTTTCTTATATTCAATTTTGTATTGGACAAGAAAAGAATTCCCTTTGTGTATGCGCGCCTCAAAAAGGTATAGTACCCGATTCCATTACATGCATCGGGATCAATCGAAAAAGCCAACATTTCTTGGAATATTGACTATAATGCTACCAATAATTGTACTAATCCAACCGCATATGTCTTTCTCCTACCCAAAGGAAAGAAAAAAGAAATAAGGATTTCCCCTTTGCTTTGACAATGAAATTCTGCCCCCCGTCCCCTTCATAAAAAATGATAGATTTATTGATATATTTATTGAATCCGTCGGGATTGACGGCGCTCGAACAGGCAGCTTCCGCCTTGACAAGGCGGTACTCTGACCAATTGAACTACAATCTCAGGAAAATACGGGATCTAGCAGAAAATTTGATTCTTTTTTATCTCCGGATCGGGTATTTCTGAAGCACAAAGGGGTTATATCATCTCATGGTGGATTGTCGAATTAATTGGCCGAGATGGATCTGAACCAGTATAGATATATTGCCAACGAATTTACAGTCCGTCCCCATTAACCGCTCGGGCATCGACCCAGGAAGAATTAATTTTAGACTTATTGATAATCCCAAGATCAACTTTCTTTCGTAGTACCCTACCCCAGGGGAATTCGAATCCCCGCTGCCTCCTTGAAAGAGAGATGTCCTAAACCACTAGACGATGGAGGTTCGGTTGACCAACGGCCATCATACTATAATCATAGTATGATCAGTTTTTTTTGAAATTGTCAATATAATCGAATGATTCTATCCGAGGGATCTTTCCTCTTTTCAGAATTGCATAGAATTATTTTTTATTCTGATGAATTATTCATTCTAATCGCTATTAGAAATCTAAAATCTAGTAGTAGTATTTTTTTTATTTTTGAATTATTTCAATTAAATTTATTTCGATTATTTTAGTATTTAGGATTTTATTTCGATTTCTTTCACTTTCATTTGATTCATTGTTAAGAAGGGATATCCTTATCTCCCTCCCACCAAGACAGGAAATTAACAAATGAGAAATCTAGTAAGATCAAGCAGAAAATTATTTTTTATCCAAGAATTTAGTTCAAGAGACAAGTAGAATCTCTTCATTCCATGATTCGATGAAATATCTTGAATTTTATGTTGAATTGCTAGGTGTATGTACATGTATC
>NW_025817210.1:0-2154 GCF_002878395.1 Capsicum annuum | reverse complement strand
TATGGGCTCTATTGTACGATCTAAGATAAGAAGAAAAAGAGATAACCCCTAAATGTCCCATAGCCTTCTGTTTATAGATGTGGTGCACAACACACCCATAAATAAGAATCTACGTAGACACGACTTTGTAGATTTCCTAGGACAACCCACTCTGATACCACTTTTGTCACGCCTTAAATCCTATTGGGGCGGACAGGCACCCGTAGCCGTGAAGGCCTGAGAGAACCAACCCATAACCTTGGAATTCACATGCATGCAACTATAATAAGCAAAGGTTTTGCCATCTATGGATACAATGCCTTAATAAAAAAAATATAAACGACAAGACCTAAAACTATATACATAACAGACTTGGCCGTTAGGGCCATAACATCTACAAGATAACACACTACCATACTTAACTTTACATTGGTATACAAAGCCTCTAGACGATACATAGAACTTACATAAGGTCAGGAAAAACCCCCTCCATACTATTAACTTTTATACAATACCAAAAATATATAGAACCGACTCGGAAAGGCCAGAAGTAAACTGGAGCTCACCAATAGCAGATGGATATCTTGGGCTCCTACTGAGGAGGCGTGTTTGCCAAAGCACCTGTGCCTGTAGCATGAAATATAGGTCCCTTTTTGTACTGAGTATGCAAGGTGGAAAAGTAACAATACAAGATACAAAAGTTTAATAAAAATCTGGAGCAAGTGTAATAATAATGCTAGAGACCACCTTTACACTTACTTGTGGAACAGGGTACATTACATTTCTTTCCTTGTTTTACCTTCTTACTTCATTATCTTTGTAATCCATATGATATGAATGACCAGCTGATCAGTGGTAAATAACAAATCAGGATCTGTCCATGCTAGGCTTATGCCCCTGAGCTGCCACCTGTAAATAAACATTAGGATCGGCCCATGCTAGGCTTACGCCCTTGAGATGCTACCCACATATAAAGTATTGGGATTGGCCCATGCTAGGCTTATGCCCCTGAGTTTCCACCCATTTTACAGATTTCCATTACTTAGTTTAATTAGCCTTTGAGATTATTACTTCGGCGGTCATAACATTATGGTACCTTGAAACAATGATCTATCAATAAGAGACATGTAAATAGGCCATCAATGCAATAACAATGAAGTAAGGAGTTGTTGGCACGCTAATGAAGTGTTTAGGAGCTAAAAATAACACATGGGTCTTATTTGAGTAACCGGAGAAATTCTGAAATTTACTAGTGAAAATAGACATGTAGGATTGGTAGAAAGCATGTATTGAGGTGTTTTAACTCATTAGAGAGTGGTATCAAGTTCATTAGTAACATGGGATATCATACGGTACTATTATGTATTACGTGTTATAGGATAATCTTGGAAGCTTGCTCGATGGAACAAGTGTCCGTTTTCATGCCAAGAGTACAAAATAGAGTATGCCATACATACCTGGTTGTAAAACTCCAATACCAAACCAACTCGACTCTCCTCCCATTTACATTACTTATCTACAATGAAATATATGGCAAACTAATATTAGCAACCAAACATCACATTTTGGCTATTTAACTTCACCAAACTAGTGGCCGGGAAGTAAGCCCTTAATTTATCAATAAAGGGTGTCAATTTAACCCTATTATATTTCAATTACATCCACATATCATACATATTCATATAATATCCCCTGACACAACTTTGGCTTCATTACACCTCCCAACCAAGACACAAAGCGAAATGAGCAATAGACGTACACAATCATTAATTCAGTGGTGTATCACCACATCCATCTTCTATAGTTCAATACAATCTAATCACACCTTTTCCCAATAGCAACCGGGCAGCCCCCAACCCAAACACACAAAACATTCCGCAACAACACTCCAATCATCCTTTAATAGCAACAAAATATGTGTAAACCTCCATCAACACATGTATATGGAAAAAGGACAAAAGTGGACAGCAGCCATACCTTGATTTCCTTGGTAGTTTAGTCCTTAATGTGTATTTCTTCAATAGATTAATCCCTTCACACATACACCAAAAGAGAAAAGAGAAATCCCTTAATAACTAAGAACAATTGACTATCAAAACTTAAAGAGAGGGCTGTCCGGAAATTAATCTTGAAGAATACATAGTTTCCTTAGTACAAGCTCATGAATTATTCACA
>NW_025817209.1:0-1137 GCF_002878395.1 Capsicum annuum | reverse complement strand
TCATCATATTGGTTTTTAACAATTCTGGATTTGGTAAGTTCAAATCCAGAATTGTTAAAAACCAATATGATGAGATTGGAGAAATAGTTTGGAGAGTTACTTATAAAGCAATCAAGGGATTGGGAGAATCACACAAACCATCTTAGTTAGAATCTCTGATCGTGGATCAGTTTTACAGAGTCTAAATCATTTTGTAAAGGGTTTTCCAAAGGTGACTTGGCACACGGATTATGCCAAGTGGCAACTCTGAGTTTTGAATATAAATAATTCTTTTTGAAACAAATTTTTATTTTTTGTCACTTTGAAAATAAAAACCCTTTTGAACTGTAAAATCAAATCTTTTCGCAGTTAAAAAAGGGGTGTGATAGCTCTGGCGACTCTGCTGGGGACAATTTCAGAATCCGAGCTTTTTTTTTGGAGTCGTATCGGCTTTGTTTGGCATTACGAGTGTATTAGCATTGCTTCTGATTTTGTTTGTGTTTTCACTTTTGTGAATTTTCGTGCTCTTTGTTTATAGTATTTATCCTATGTGTTACCGCTTTTATATCTGACATCGTGTTCATAACCCGGATCATTCTTTCCGCAACAAGTCTCGGAGCGCACGTCGTGCGCACAAATTCTAGTTTAGTCACCTTTATTTTAGGGGGGAGACATTGCATATATGGAGTAGGTGGAAATCTAAGCAGCCACTATCAACCATATGCTCCCCCGAACAGCCGTGTTAGTGAACCCCAACGTAGGTCAGCCTTTAGGTCATGCTTATGTGCATCATATTGACGACCTACCAGGGCCTACTTGGCCCATTGTAGGAGACTCACCTCTAAGGCAACCCTACATGCTAAATGTTGCATCTTTGAGGTTAACGAGGTTACTATGACTGGTTTGGGCAAAAACATGAGTTAGAAGCAAAGTTCGTAGACAAAAAAATAAAAAAGAAAAAAAAAGAAGAAAAAAAATATAGAAAAAGTGAGTCGAAAAGAATGAATCAAAAAGAGTTTCGTAGTTTTTAGAGTTTTTTATGGCTTTTATTTTTCACAATTCCAAAATTCAAAAGGACATTTTTTTACTTTCACACTCATTTTCTCAAAAACATCAAAAAGATTTTCCTTTGTCTCGTTTAGCATGCATTCACAATTC
>NW_025817208.1:0-1301 GCF_002878395.1 Capsicum annuum | reverse complement strand
CTATTCATTCAAAGGTCTCCTAATTATAATTTTTCTTTTAAATTTTTACAAAGGTACTCCTAGAAATACTGTAAACACGCCTTCCCTAATAGCATAGAAAGAAGAGTATGAAAGCAAATATCAGATGAAGCATCCATAGAGCTGTGGTACCAAATAGTACTGAAAGACCGGCAACTTCTAAAACAATCTGAAATAAGTATATCAGAAACTTTGCAACGCGCAGAACCACAACTCAAAGTTGACAACCACCACATCTTTAAAATGTAGATCACGCAGGATTAACTAGAGAAACAACTGTAAAATCTGACAGTAAACTGTACGACTTGGCTAGCAATAGCAAGTGGAGCAAGCTGGTATCGTGATTTATCCACAAAACCGTGAAACCTCACAGAAAGTTTTGGTAAAACTCAATGTCAAGTTTAGGGGCAAAAATAAAGAGACATACATATTTTCACATTTAGTTTCAAGAAAGTATTTTTAAACAGACCAAACCCAAGGGCAGAATAACTTCTTAAGCTTAGCATAGTGTAAACTTAGGGAACAGATATCGTTGCAAACTAAAAGTACCCAATATATTTTGTCTTAGCTTCTTCTAAATAGTTGATCATATTACACAAATTCTTCTAGGAAATAAATCAAAACAATTTTCAAATTCCATATCAGTAACTCCACAAAATCTTTTGCAAAGCTTCTCGACAAGAGCTTCCATTTGCTTGTCCTAAAAATACAAACATTCCAATCAATTCTCTACAGTGGAGCCCAAGGAAGCAAGTCAAATTCATGGCATCTTCTTAATTGAAGAAATTAAAAATTGCATGATGTTGCAGAATGATTCTTCCTTCGAGTTCTGGCTAGATAACTTGCCAAGAATATCTGGAAGTAGGTTACAAATTGGATTGCTCCCTGTAAACATTAAGTTCAACGAGAAAAAAACAGTGTTATTTGATGTGTGTGGACAGTTAAAAACATACAACAGCAGATGAAAGAAGCTCAACAGTAGAAAGATTAGATAGAGATAAGATAGATTGACTTCTTTATTTCCAACTGATGAAAGAAAAGTTTGGTAGATATGCTACCTTTCTTTCACAACTCATTAAAGAAAAGTTTGGCAAGATTTGAAATTCTTTCATCTTCATCTTCAAGGCAGATGGCCATTTCATTTATATAACCTTTCACCTAGAACTGATACACACAAATCAAGATGCTAAAAATCTACCACAAGAAGGTTACATACGAGTTTATGATAGTCCAGCTAAACCTTCATCATGTCATTCAGTATCAGATGAGAAAGAGATAGAGAT
>NW_025817207.1:0-1183 GCF_002878395.1 Capsicum annuum | reverse complement strand
CTGACAGTAAACTGCACGACTTGGCTTGCAATAGCAAGTGGAGCAAGCTGGTATCGTGATTTATCCACAAAACCGTGAAACCTCACAGAAAGTTGTGGTAAAACTCAATGTCAAGTTTAGGGGCAAAAATAAAGAGACATACATATTTTCACATTTAGTTTCAAGAAAGTATATGTAAACAGACCAAACCCAAAGGCAGAATAACTTCTTAAGCTTAGCATAGTGTAAACTTAGGGAACAGATATCGTTGCAAACTAAAAGTACCCAATATATTTTCTCTCTTAGCTTCTTCTAATTAGTTGATCATATTACACAAATTCCTCTAGGAAATAAATCAAAACAATTTTCAAATTCCATACCAGTAACTACACAAAATCTTTTGCAAAGCTTCTCGACAAGAGCTTCCATTTACTTGTCCTAAAAATACAAATATTCCAATCAATTCTCTACAGTAGAGCCCAAAGAAGCAAGTCAAATTCATGGTATCTTCTTAATTGAAGCAATTAAAAATTGCATAATGTTCAGAATGATCCTTCCTTCGAGTTCTGGCTAGATAACTTGCCAAGAATATCTGGAAGTAGGTTACAAATTGGATTGCTCCCTGTAAACATTAAGTTCAAAAGAAAAAAACAGTATTATTTGATGTGTTTGGACAGTCAAAAACATGCAACAGCAGATGAAAGAAGCTCAACAGTAGAAAGATTAGATAGAGATAAGATAGATTGACTTCTTAATTTCCAATTGATGAAAGAAAAGTTTGGTAGATATGCTAACTTTCTTTGACAACTCATTAAAGAAAAGTTTGGCAAGATTTGAAATTCTTTCATCTTTTTCTTCCAGGCAGATGGCCATTTCATTTATATAACCTTTCACCTAGAAATGATACACACAAATCAAGATGCTAAAAATCTACTACGAGAAGGCTACATACGAGTGTATGATAGTCCAGACAAACTTTCATCATGTCATTCAGTATCAGATGAGAAAGAGATAGAGATAGAGAGGTTGCTTTCAACAGTCACTCGGCTTAGAACATGACTTACTAAACTACAACAACAATATACCCAGTGTAATACCATATACATACATTACCCCTACTTAGAGATAGAGAGGTTGCTTCCCATAGACCCTCTACCTAAAGCATGACTAACTAAAGTGTGTATTTATATTACAAGTAGTCAAC
>NW_025817206.1:0-1484 GCF_002878395.1 Capsicum annuum | reverse complement strand
ATTTAGTTTCAAGAAAGTATATGTAAACAGACCAAACCCAATGGCAGAATAACTTCTTAAGCTTAGCATAGTGTAAACTTAGGGAACAGATATCGTTGCAAACTAAAAGTACCCAATATATTTTCTCTCTTAGCTTCTTCTAAATAGTTGATCATATTGCAAAAATTCTTCACGGAAATAAATCAAAACAATTTTCAAATTCCATACTAGTAACTCCACAAAATCTTTTGCAAATTTTCTGGACAAGAGCTTCCATTTGCTTGTCCTAAAAATACAAACATTCCAATCAATTCTCTATAGAAGAGCCCAAAGAAGCAGGTCAAATTCATGGAACCTTCTTAATTGAAGCAATAAAAAATTGCATGATGTTGCAGAATGATTCTTCCTTCGAGTTCTGGCTAGATAACTTGCCAAGAATATCTTGAAGTAGGTTATAAATTGGATTGCTCCCTGTAAACATTAAGTTCAAAGAGAAAAAGATAGTAATATTTGATGTGTGTGTACAGTCAAAAATATGCAACAGCAGACGAAAGAAGCTCAACTGTAGAAAGACTAGAAAGAGATAAGATAGATTGACTTCTTTATTACCAACTGATGAAAGAAAAGTTTGGTAGATATGCTACCTTTCTTTGACAACTCATGAAAGAAAAGGTTGGCAAGATTTGAAATTCTTTCATCTTCATCTTCCAGGCAGATGGACATTTCATTTATATAACCTATCACCTAAAAATGATTCACACAAATCAAGATGCAAAAAATCTACCACAAGAAAGCTATATACGAGTGTATGATAGTCCTGCCAAACCTTCAACATGTCATTCAGTATCAGATGAGAAAGAGATAGAGATAAAGAGGTTGCTTACAACAGTCACTCGGCTTAGAACAACAATATTCCCAATGTAATCCCATATACATACGTTACCCTTACTTAGAGATAGAGAGGTTGTTTCCCATAAACCCTCAACCTAAAGCATGACTAACTAAAGTATGTATATATATTACAGGCAGTCAACAAAGTTGAGCATAGTTTTATAATATCTCACAACTCTAATTCAACATCAATTGAACATGAAAGGAGGAGGTACACAAAAGCAGAAGCTAAACTACTCAGTTGTTTGTCATTGATAATATGGTTTTGGGCTATAACAGTGTCTACAAGTTTGTCATTGATAATATGGCTTTTGGCTATAACAGTGTCTACAACGGTTGGATCTGTATAAATAATGAACCCAGAACCTCTGGGTCTACCTGTATGCTTATTTTTCGTAATCACCAAGTCTATTATCTCTCGATACCTCTCAAAGTACTTAACAAATTGTTCTACCAAAATCCAATTTTCATTAACACTCTCATTAGTAAATCAAAAACCCACTACAAAAAAAAAATAGTAATAATACATTAAAACAATGAAGAAGAAGAGCAAAGTAACAACTTTGTTTAAACGAAATGAAAGATTAAGAATGTTATTACCTGACGACCAAAAC
>NW_025817205.1:0-7339 GCF_002878395.1 Capsicum annuum | reverse complement strand
GAAGAAGAAAATGAAAAGAAATATAGGAAATGGAAAAAAATGAAAAATTAAAAAAGAAAACATAAATAAAAAAAAAGAAAAATGAAAAAAATGGAAGAGAAGTAGAAGAGAGAAAATAAAGTGGAAAGAAAAAAATGGAAAAGAAAAAGAAATTAAAATTAAAAAAATATATAAAAAAGTGAAAAAACTAACAAGAAAAATAATTAGAGATATAAGAGAATGATATTTTGAAATTTTGAAGATCATGGAAATAATAATCTTCATATTTGAGTTTGATTTGAAAAAGAAATCTACTAATTTAAATAAGAGTAATTTATGGGAATTTAATTAGATGGGATAATTATTCCTTATTTAACTCAATTAATTTGAGTAAAACAAGGGAAGTAAATCTTGTTGTATATGTATTTGTATAGCATCAGTTTACTTAAATACAAAATACAATTTGCTGTTTTTCGTAATTATAAAATTGTTGCTATAAAAATTGCAATTAAGGCTCTATAATTGCTATTTCTAAAATTTTTCCTTCCCTATATGTCCTACTAAACTATAAAAACTTAAAACTCTCATGTTAATACCTGAGGAATATGTCAAGTATTTATAGCCTTAATGTGTCCTTTTGAAAAGGATGCATTGGTTCAGCAAAAAGGCACCTATTCAGTACAGTTGCGTCACCTGGGCCCAGTTTGTGCTGGATCTGCGCCTGATCTGAGGCTGCATATGACACTGTCCGAATTCTAATAAGTACCTGCGCTGCACCTACGCCCACAGGTTATCGAAGTGCATGCACAGATCGCCCAACAACGCAAAACAGTGTGTCTTCTACCTCGAAGGGTCGCTTTTCTTTGAGATGCATTGCGTATGCATTTGCATAGCGTTCAAAATGCGCCTGCACATGGAGAAAATAATTCTATCAGATTCTTTGGATTAATTTCACTTGTAAAAACATGTTTCAAATAAAATTCATCTAAAAAAAGAGATCTCATCGATCGATCATTTTCCAAATCTAAATTCAAATTCAAATTCGGAGCTAGATCTGGAGCTGGATCCGAAGCCGGAGCCGTATCTGGAGCTAGATCCAGAGCCGAGCCGAGAGAGCGACGACAACAGCGCGAGGCACCACCTTATTCTTGCCTATGGAATTTTTCTTCTAGGATAAAATGACATTTAATACAACAATAGCGGTACCTCAAATTGCTGGATTCGTCGAACTCACTCAACAGCTAATGATCACAACGAGTTTTTGAAGATATGAAGAGTGTTTTGCTTTCAAAAATCATGTTAATACCTGAGGAATATGTCAAGTATTTATAGCCTTAGGGGTTATTTGGTAGAGTGTATAAGAACAATGCAAAATATAGTGTATTAATAATGCTTGCATTAATAATGCATGTATTAGTTATGCTTGCATTAGTTATGCATGTATTATTTTTTATACATTGTTTGGTTTGATGTATAATAAATAATACATCTTACATAAAATCTATATAAAAAATGTTTGTTTAAAAAAATACCCTTCTTTGATTGTATACATTTTTTTCCAACAAAATTTTTTTGCCATCTCAAACATAATTAGTATTGTTGAACTAGTATATAGAGGTTTTGGATTAATTGCAAGACCTTCGTTTTTGCGCATGAAATATTACACCAACGGATTAACATAGTCGAAACGAAAATAAAATATAAGGCGTAAAATTAAGAAATAGTCTCATTTTTTTAAATCTTTTTAAAGACCCTCGAAGCAAAACAAAAATATGTTATAATTATTTAAATCAACTATCCATTGTTATAGATTAAAATGATGGGAAAAGAAATTGTGAAATATTTTGAGAGAAAAATTGAGGGGTATTAAGATCATTTAATAAGTTAATGCATGTGTTAAAAAATATTATATTACTAATACATAGAAAATGAAGTGTATTATTAATACACACTCCAATACACAATAGAGTGTATAACTAATGCTTTCATTAGTTATACATAGGCAAAAAATTATACCAAACAAGGTACTAGTAGTACACATTAATTAATGCATGCATTATATTTTTCAATACACTCTACCAAACGACCCCTTAATGTGTCCTTTTGGAAAGGATACATTGGTTCAGCAAAAAGGCACATATTCAAAACAGTCGCGTCACTTATGCCCAGTCTGTGATGGATCTGCGCCTACTCTGCGACCGCAGGTGACACTGTCTGAATTTTAGTAAGTACCTGCACTGCACCTACGCCCGTAGGTTATTGAAGTGCACACGAAGATGACCCAACAACGCAAAATAGTATGTCTTCTACCTCGAAGGGTCGCTTTTCTTCGAGATGAGTTGCGTATGCATTTGCATAGCGTCCAAAATACGCCCGCACATAGAGAAAATAATTCTATCAAATTCTTTGGATTAGTTTTTCACTTGTAAAAACAAGTTTCAAATAAAATGCATCTAAAAAGATAGATCTCATCGATCAATCATTTTTCAAATCCAAATCCAAATTTAGAGCCAGAGCCGAAATCGGAGCCAGAGCCAAAATTAGAGTCGGAGCCGAAGTCGATCCGAGCAAGCGACGACGACGGCCTGAGGCACCACCTTATTCTTGCCTCACTATCCAAGTGGAGTAAGTGTTCCTTATTATAAACACTTAAAAGTTCCCTTCTCCCACCAATGTTGGAGAATCAGTGAACTTTCCATTAAAAGAGTACACTTTCTATTTTATTGACTCTATTTTCCTCCGCTTTTTTTCCCTCTATTTTTCATTCATACAAACACCTTGAACCCAACAATTCCCTACATAAATGGGGAATGACTATCTTTTGAAGAATTTACGGACAAGTATGTGATCATTTAGCAAAGACTGATTGCATCTGGATAAGTGAGTTTCCCTTTGAACTTTTCGAAGTGAACATGCATCGGATGCACTTGATCAATAGGTAGATTTTATATCTTTAAACCGTCGAGCTTTAATGTACTCATAGACAACACATGTCACACAACCAACCTTTTACTTTTTTATGGTTCTCACAGTTTTGTTCTTTTCAACCATGAACACGTCTTGATTTCATGAGAGCTTAGAGAATAGGCCTTTACTAACATTCTCCTTGAAGCGGATTCCACTTCGCCCTCACATAGGTGATTTTTAAATGTTCAATCCTGTAGATTAAACTATTTTGTCAAATCTGCCAAATTTAGATAATCATTAAAATACTTCACACCATAAGTCTTATCCTCATTTTTTAAATATTATCTACATCATAAGAATGAGTTGGATAATTGACAATGTTTAACCTGTCAGACACAACTTTGTTTGATCTCCTTGAACCTAGCTCTTGGAATCTCCAGTCTACTAGGTAGAATTACCGCCATGCTGACTTGTCCTAGGCTTTAAACCCATTTCCTTGGATGTCCTTTCAACTCCTTCTCTAGATAGGCCTTTTGTAAGTAGATCCGATATATTATTCTTTGACTTTACATAGTCAACAATGATAATTCCACTAGAGAAAAGTTCTCTAACAATATTATGTCTCCATCTTATGTGACGAGATTTACTGTTGTACGTCATGCTCCCTGCCCTATCTATTGCCGCTTGGCTATCACAGTGTATACACATTGGTGCCACTAGTTTAGGCCAATAAGGAATATCTTTCGTGAAATTTTGGAGTCATTCTGCTTTTTTACTGGCTTTATCCAATGTGATAAATTATGATTCCATTGTAGAGCGAGCAATACATATATGTTTGGATGATTTTCAAGAGACCGCTCCTCCACCAATAGTAAATACATATCCACTTGTGGACTTTACTTTGTTATATTCGGTGATCCAATTTGCATCACTATATCCTTCAAGTACCATGGGATATTTATTATAATGTAAAGCATAGTCTTGAGTATTTTTAAGATATCCTAAAACTCTTTTCATTTTCATCCAATGAGTTTGATTGGGATTACTTGTGTATCGACTCAACTTACTAATAGCGCATGCTATGTCTGGTCATGTACAATTCATTATATACATTTAACATCCCAATACTCTTGCGTACTCTAATTGTGAGTCACTTTCACCTTCATTCTTTCGAAGTGCGAAGCTCACATCTAATGGAGTCTTGGCAATACCAAATTCCAAATACTTGAATTTATTAAGTATCCTTTTGATGTAGTGAGACTGTGAAAATGCGAACCATTGTGGAGTTCTATGGATTCTTATTCCTAAAATCACATCTGCAACTCCAAGGTCTTTCATATCAAACTTGCTCTCAAGCATTCGTTTTGTAATATTTATGTCAGAAATGTCTCTACTGATGATCAACATATCATCCACATATAAACAAATAATGACTTGGTAATTTGGAGTGTCTTTAGTGTAAACACATTTATCACATTCATTAATCTTAAACCCATTTACCTACATGGTTTGATCAAACTTTGCATGTCATTATTTAGGTGCTTGCTTTAGTCCATACAACGACTTAACAAGTTTACACCCTTATTCTCTTTTCCTAAAACCACAAAGCCCTCAGGATATTCCATGTAAATTTCTTTCTCCAATTCTCTATTTAGGAATGTTGTTTTCATATTCATTTGATGGATTTCAAGACCATATACTGCCGCCAAGTCAATTAACATTTCAATCGACGTTATCCTTGTTACTGGCGAGTATGTATCAAAGTAATCAAGGCCTTCTTTCTGTTTGGAGCCTTTTACTACAAATCTTGCCTTGTATTTGTCAATAGTACCATCCGCTTTCATTTTCCTTTTGAAGATCCATTTAGAACCCAAAAGTTTATTTCCTGGAGGAAGATCAACCAACTCTCACGTATGATTTCTTAAGATTGAATCAATATCACTATTGATTGCCTATTTCCAAAAGGATGAGTTTGACGACGACATCGCTTCTTTAAAAGTTTGAGGCTCATTTTCTAAGAGAAATATTAAAAAATCTGATCCAAATAAAGTTGACGTTCTTTGACGTGTACTACGTCTTGGATTCTCAT
The DNA here is from genome assembly GCF_002878395.1 of Capsicum annuum. Classification (NCBI taxonomy): domain Eukaryota; kingdom Viridiplantae; phylum Streptophyta; class Magnoliopsida; order Solanales; family Solanaceae; genus Capsicum; species Capsicum annuum. The sequence continues at coordinate 2,364 of NW_025817205.1, read as the reverse complement.
CATTATGTACATTCTCACTTGGTTCATCTCTAGGTCATTTAGACCCCCCCACTAGACAGTTCATGTCTAATTTTATATAGATAAATGTTTTAAAAGAATTCAACATTATCTGATTCAATTACCGTATTTTCATTAATATCCGGATGTTTGGATTTATAATCCAAAAATTAATATGCTTTACTACTTTTAGCATATCCTATGAACATGCAGTCCACCGTCTTAGGTCCTATTTTAACCCTTTTAGGCACAGAAACTTGAAACTTCGCTAGACACCCCCACACTTTGAAATATTTCAAGTTAGATTTTCTTTCTTTCCATTTTTCTTAAGAAATTGATTGTGCCTTACTATGAAGAACTCTATTGAGTATTCGGTTGGCTGTAAGGATAGCCTTCCCCCACAAGTTTTGTGGTAAACCTGAACTTATAAGTAAGACATTCATTATTTTCTTTAAATTTTGATTTTTTCCTTTCTGCATTCCATTATATTGGGGTGAATACGGAGCCTTAGTTTTATTGTCAATTTCATTCTCTACACATATTTTGGCGAAGGGAGTTCATATTCTCTGCCCCTATCACTTCTTATAGTTTTGATCTGTTTCTCTAACTGATTTTCAACTTTAGTTTTGTATTGCCTAAACGCATCTATTGCTTCATCCTTACTATTTAGCAAGTAGACATAACAATATCTAGTGCAATCGTCAATGAAAGTTATGAAATACTTTTTCCCATTATGTGATGATGTTGACTTCATATCACATATGTCAGTGTGTATTAAGTCTAAGGGATTGGAATTCCTTTCAGCGGACTTATACGGATGCTTAGCATACTTTAATTCCACACAAGTTTGACACTTTGATTTATTGCACTCAAAGTTTGGCAAAACTTCTAAGTTAATTAATTTTTGCAAAGTTTTATAATTTACATGTCCTAAACGTTCATGCCACAAGTCATTAGACTCAAGCAAGTAAGAAGAAGCAGAACTTTTATTAATTTCAACATTCATTACATTCATTTTGAATAGTCCCTCATTGAGGTAGCCTTTTCCTACATACACTTCTCCTTACTAAGTATAATTTTTTGAAAATAAATACACATTTGAATCTATTTTTATCTAGAAGTGATACTGAAATCAAGTTTTTTCTTAACTCTGGTACATACAAGACATTGTTGAGTGCCAACACTTTACCTGAAGTCATTTTCAAGCATACTTTTTCTGTTCCTTCTACTTTTGCAGTAGCAGAATTAGCCATGAAGATATTTTCTTCTTATTGAGCCGGAGAAAAAGCAACAAATAACTCCTTATTAGCACAAACATGGCGGGTGGCATTGGAATCCATCCACACCATTCATGAGGATTTTCCACCAAGTTGCATTCGGACAACATAGCACACAGATCGTCTGTTTCTTTCTTGGACTCAACAACATTTGCTTGGTCCTTCATATTTCCTTTCTTTAGGGCACAACAATCCGTAGACTTATGGCCAATCTTGCCACAATTAAAGCATTTTTCCTTGAATTTCTTCTTGGGTTGATTGCTTTCATGTCCAGCTTTCTTGCGCTTTTGGAGTTGTGGTCGTCTTCTACAATATTTGCGCCATTCATTGTAGAATTTTCTCTCGACCTTCTTTCCACAGCCTTATTGTCTTCTTCAATGCTCAATTTTACGATTAGATCTTTGATATACATCTCCTTACGTTTGTGTTTTAAATAGTTCTTAAAATCCTTCTACATAGGTGGTAGCTTCTCTATTACTGTTGTTACTCGAAACACTTCATTCACGATCAAGCCTACAATAAAGGTTATGTGAATATGAAGAATATTTTTAAACTGTTCAACAAAGGTATTTGTCAAAATCATACCTTTTGCAAGGAGATCATGGATGATCACTTGTAGATCCTGCACTTGGAAAACAACAGACTTGTTGTCTATCATTTTAAATTTCAGCAATCTTGCAACAAAGAACTTTTTAGTTCTGGCATTCTCTATCTTGTACTTCCGTTCTAGAGCTCCTCATAACTCTTTTGTTGTCTTTGTTCCACTATACACATTGTAAAGGTCATCTTGGATACCACTCAAAATGTAGTTCCTGCAAAGAAAATCGGAGTGTTTCCAAGACTCCACAATAACAAATCGCTCTTGGTTAGAGGTTCCCTCGGGCACCGCTAGAGCTTCCTCAAATGTGAACCTTTGAAAACAAAGAGTTGTAAGGTAGAAAAACATTTTCTGCTGCCACCTTTTGAAGTCAATACCCGCAAACTTTTCGGGTTTCTCTGCTGGTGCCATTATCGGAGGAGCATTTATACGACTTGTTGTGGCAATACTAATTGCTGCCACAGTTGTAGTAGTATTATGCACTTGACTATC
>NW_025817204.1:0-1808 GCF_002878395.1 Capsicum annuum | reverse complement strand
AAAAGTACCCAATATATTATCTCTCTTAGCTTCTTCTAATAGTTGATAATATTACACAAATTCTTCACGAAAATAAATCAAAACAATTTTCAAATTCCATACCAGTAACTCCACAAAATCTTTTACAAAGCTTCTTAACAAGATCTTCCATTTGCTTGCCCTAAAAATACAAACATTCCAATTAATTCTCTACAGAAGAGCCCAAAGAGGCAAGTCAAAATCATGGCACCTTCTTAATTGAAGCAATTAAAAATTGCATGATGTTGCAGAATGATTCTTCCTTCGAGTTCTGGCTAGATAACTTGCCAAGAATATCTGGACGTCGATTATAAATTGGATTGCTCCCTGTAAACATTAAGTTCAAAGAGAAAAAAATAGTATTATTTGATGTGTGTGTACAGTTAGAAACATGCAACAGCAGACGAAAGAAGCTCAACAGTAGAAAGACTAGAAAGAGATAAGATAGATTGACTTCTTTATTACCAACTGATGAAAGAAAAGTTTGGTAGATATGTTATCTTTCTTTGACAACTCATGAAAGAAAAGTTTGGCAAGATTTGATATTCTTTCATCTGCATCTTCCAGGCAGATGGCCAATTCATTTATATAACCTTTCACCTAGAAATGATTCACACAAATCAAGATGCTAAAAATCTACCACAATAAAGCTACATACTAGTGTATGATAATCCAGCCAAACCTTCATCATGTCATTCAGTATCAGATGAGAAAGCGATAGAGATAGAGCGGTTGCTTACAACAGTCACTCTGCTTAGAACATGACTAACTAAACTACAACAACAATATTTCCATTGTAATCCCATATACACACGTTACCCCTACTTAGAGATAGAGAGGTTGTTTCCCATAGACCCTCTACCTAAAGCATGACTAACTAAAGTGTGTATATATATTACAGGTAGTCAACAAAGTTGAGCATAGTTTTATAATATCTCACAACTCCAATTCAACATCAATTGAACATGAAAGGAGGAGGTACATAAAAGCAGAAGCTAAACTACTCACTTGCTTGTCATTGATAATATGGTTTTGGGATATAACAGTGTCTACAAGTTTGTCATTGATAATATGGTTTTTGGCTATAACAATGTCTACAACGGTTGGATCTGCATAAGTCTATTATCTCTCCATACCTCTCAAAGTACTTAACAAATTGTTCTACCAAAATCCAATTTTCCTTAACACTCTCATCAGTAAATCAAAAACCCACTACAAAAAAAAAATAGTAATAATACATTAAAATAATGAAGAAGAAGAGAAAAGTAACAACTTTGTTTAAACGAAATGAAAGATTAAGAATGTTGTTACCTGACGACCGAAACTATGTCTTTTGTGTTCTTATCTCAATTCTTAGTAACAACAAACCGTACAACTGCCGATGAACTCAATATGAGTGCGGCAAGTGTTGCAGGGCCTGATGGTTATTCTGGTATGTTTTTTCATAGTTGCTGGGATATTATTCAAAACGATATTAAGAACTATGTTTAGGACACATGGGACAATTTGGGTTTTTAAGAAGCCATGTCTCAATGTAGCCATAATGGAAACTGTGGCTACAAGGCAAGCTGTACGGTTCTGATCCAGTTGAGTATCTCTCCTTGCTAATCACACACTCGTCTGTCCATTCATTTTCTGGAAGCTGAACTCTTTGGAATGACTGCATTATTGATCTTACTGTAGGCAGCGACATGAATTCTCTCCTAGCTTGTCAGTTAAAGTCTGTACTATTCCCTTTCATATTTCTCATCAAAATGCATGCACCAACAATAAATTGTTGGTGCATGCAT
>NW_025817203.1:0-2055 GCF_002878395.1 Capsicum annuum | reverse complement strand
ATAGCTAAACCAATTTAGGTATTTCAAATAATAAGGTAATATGAATCATTTCAACTCAGATTGGTCAATTGATGACTTAGTTCAGGAGGAACGCAATACCAATATCATGCAATATAGTTGACCCTATGAACTCATCCTTAGTTGTAGCTAAACCAATTTAGGTATTTCAAATAATAAGGTAATATGAGTTATTTCAATAGATTAACCATATTATATAGTAGATTTACCATCTAATGCAACAAATTTACCATAAGATTAAAAATCTAATGCAACAGATTAACCATCTGATGCAACAGAGGAACCACCTGATGAATAGATTTACCATCAGATTAAAAATCTAATGCAACAGATTAATCATCTGATGCAACAGAGGAACCTTCTATTGTATAAAATCCTATCAACTATTCTAACAGAATATGTCCAAGACTTGATTTTTCTAACCAATTATTCATCTGTTACGATGAAGACCCTTCTGTTGGAAAAAATCTAAACAATATTGAGTGTTGATAACAATTCCAACTAATCACTAATATATTACAATAGACGTGATCTGTTGCACAACCAATCATTTGTTTCAACAAATGAGTGATCTATTTTTATTATTGAAATAGATTACTCATTCGTTGCAATAGGTTTGGTATATGTTGCAACTGATAACCTACCTGGTGCAACAGATGTGTGATCTGTTGGAACTATTATTTTATTGTTGTACATATTAGATTTACTGTTATTTCTTTTTAATACGCATTAATCAATTATAATCTATTTTATGCTCTTATTAATTTGAGATAATATGGATTCAAAAAAAATTGAATCAAGTCCAAGTAAAAGAATAAGTGAAGTAGCTAGGATACATCCACCATTCTATGAGCTTGTTTTACAAGCGTTATCTCAATCATAAGTAGAAGATAATAAATATGTGTAGGAGGAATATTTTAAAAGAGATGATCCAAATGCTAATAGCCCTTCCATCGAAGAGTTGGTCAAAACCTTTAGCATTGATAGTTATCCTCTGAGAATGCAGTGCGATGGTACCACAGATTTAATGGGTAATTTTGTAGTTAAGCCAGCCATGGAAAAATCTTTCCACGCCTTCAAAAAAATAATTTGAGAACAAAATTTGGATGCTTATTTTAGGGACAACTACTTTGGACAATATCTTGATTTGTCGGAGGACAACAGTGCTCGTTTCCAAATGAAAATGGTATATGATCTTCTCAAGCATAGGTTTATGTATGAAAACAAAGATAAGATGAATAAGGTATGGCTAATTTATGTGTCATGCCTGTTTGTTTTGGTTGGAAGGACTTTGCCATAATTATTGGACTAAAATATTATCCTCCTTCTCCTTCTCAAGTTATACCTTTTCTAACCCAATAAAAAAGCACCCACACACCTAAAAAAGGCAAATGCAACTCAAGTGATCGTGATGACTTGGTGTCCCTTATTGGTCCAAGCTTTAAAAATAAAAATTTGATAGAAGCGTTGAAAGGTAAAAGACTTTCAAAGAAGTACAAGCACTCATTATACTTGGTTTGGTTTGTACATAATATTCTTTAGGTGAGAGACATTAACAACAACATACCACTTAGTTTAATAAAGCTCTCCGAGGATCTTGAGGCATTTAACATCTATCCTTGGGGTTATGAAAGCTTCAAAATGACTGTCAAATATTTGTTGACTCCGTTAGCGCCAAAGACAATCTACTTATATGGCTTTCCATGGGCTTTCATGGTAAATATTTTCTTTATTATGATATGATTCTTTTTTTAATTTCAATAATTTTTTTAATTTATTGGGGTTATTTTATAGGCTTGGGAATTTAAAGCCATTCCTTATTTGAGACAACAAGTGAACTACCAGGAAGAAGTTTCCTGTCCAAGAATCCTGAGATGGTTGTTAGCCAAAACTGATAACAATGCAAAATTTCTTGATCTCTTCAGATTGGTCGATTGTCGGCTCAGGTCAGGAGGAGCGCAATACCATCACCATACAATATAGTTGATCCTATGAACTCATCCCTAGTTATAGCTAAACCAATTTAGGTATTTCAAA
>NW_025817202.1:0-1329 GCF_002878395.1 Capsicum annuum | reverse complement strand
CAATGTTCTTTAGAATGTAGCAGCAGGGATAATAATGAGATTTTAGCCGGGGTTTTCCTCAATTGATCGATAATGGAATAGTCTTGGGTTTTCATTTTCTTCAGAAATTCCTCAGCCTCTTCGTTTGTGACAGGTTTTTTCATTGTCCCTTGACTATCTTTAAACTGTTTTGGTCTCCTTAATTCTTCTGGAACATAGCATCTTCCTGATCGAGTCAAACCTCCTGTTTCGTTTGTTTCTTCCATGACCTCTTTTCCTTTGTACATCACCGTGGTTTTGTTATAGTTCCATGGGATGGTTTTCAAGCTTGTCACTGGGAGCTGTGCTGCGTGTCTTATGACAATTGGTTCTGTTATCTTTCTCATGTTGTTGCGCTGTTGGTCGAACCATACGGGACCACTCGAAACATATAGTTTTGGCCCATCTTGTGCTATTCCCTTTAGCTTTGCAGGAATATACAATACCATCTTTTCTGAATCTCGGGGTCTTATAATGGAACTCCCTCCTTTCACGATCAGTGGTTCTCTTTGCATATACTTCAGTGCTTCACCCGGGTTCTTCTTCAAGGTGCCTATTTCCATCATTGCTTGGCTTGTTGGCCTGTAGTCTCTATCGTTAAAAATCATCCCCACGATATGTGTGTTACTGTGATTAGGAAGTGGATTGTCGGTGACATTCGGTGCTTCTTCTTTTTGTATTACGATTGCCTTGCTTTAGATTAACTTTTCAATGGCTCTCTTCAGATTCCAACAATTTTCGGTACTGTGACCTTGGACGTTTGAATGGTACTCACACCTTATATTAGGATCAAACCAACTAGCATTCGGATCCACTTTGAAAGGCAAAACAGGTTCAATCCATCCTAATTTGACCAATCTCAGCAACAGGCTCGTATATGATTCTCTAATTGGGGTGAAGTTTTCCCTTGGCCTCTGTTCTCTTGTATAGTCTGCCTGAACATACGGATTACGAGGGACTTGTAAATTTAGCTGCCGCGGACGAAAACCTTGTAGCACAGGTGCCCGCTATTGTGGATGCTGAGGAGGTCGGGCATACGCTTGAGCATTAAGAACAACAGGTTGAGGTGTATAATAATGTTGAGGAGGGCTGGGTTGTCCCTTTTGGACGTGAACATAAGGGGAGTTCCGTTCCCTTTGGGCATTGCCCGATCCTGATGCCATCATGGATCCTTCCTCCTTCTTTTTCCGATTTCCAAAACTACCTGATCCACTCTGAATGGCTTGTGTAGTGGCCCTGAGGGCGGTTTGGCTCATGATTTTCTCTGATTTGATGCCATTCTCCACCATTTCCCTAATTTTTATTGCTTCG
>NW_025817201.1:0-1180 GCF_002878395.1 Capsicum annuum | reverse complement strand
CAGAAGAAAGTATTAAAAAATAATACAGAAGAAAAAATGTATCATTTGCGATACTTCCTACAAAAGCGTCTATTGTGACCCTTAGCCCCACATCCAGTGCATGAGTTGATGTTCTTCTTTGCAAAAATATCCCAAACCGATTTTTCACAATCCTTTTTTGCAGGTCTTCCAGGAGGGCATTTGTACTTTGGTGGCAGTACAATTGTTATAGACGTCTATTCTTTCAACAACGAATGCAGATAAACTTGCAAAGGTGCTCCCAAAAACTTTCTCCACAATGCTTACATATAAAGGAAGACAATTCATGTCTTGTATCTCTTTTTTCTGCAAAATAAATACCTTTAAACCCATATCATGCTGTGTATTTGTATTTGCCCCGCATTACTACTGATTTGATATTCCACTAAAATATGTTTGCTGGCCCAATCCGCATTTAAGTGTGATGCCAAAACATCATGTCACTCATTGAATGGTGCTATTATGCTCAACGATATAGCATCAATGACGTACTCTTCATAATTTTTTTCATACATCCACCTTCCAGAGTGCGTCACGAGAACTGATATGCTTCCCATTTCTAACAGATTTCACTCAAAATACACAAATATACATATTTCTAAGAAGTCAATTATTACAACATACACTTTTTCAACAAAAAAACAGATTTTTTTCAGTTAGAAACATAAATTATACTTACACAGCCAACAACTACAATCAAAAATACACTTACTGAACATTTGTTAAACTTAAAATACAAACACAGCAAAAGTTTTCAACCAAATACAAAAAATACTGAATCGAACAGAAGTAAAACATATATAACATATATTTTCACATATATAGTTATATTCTGAAATTCTGACAAACAAACCAAAAATACATATGTAGTGTTAACATTGAGTATAGCATAAATACATATGCAGTTTTAACATTAAATAAAAAATATATATCTGGGAGCATACCTAATTTGATTTTGATATGTGTCAATAAAATTTCATCACATTTCAACAGTTTAATTCAATCATTCATTGATTTAGGATTTCAGAAAATAATTGAATAAAATTCAAATCGAAATTTCTTTAAATTATGTTCATAATCGAAATTCTACAAAGCTTCACAATTTGTTCAAAAAATACATTAAAACAAAATTTGTTTAAAGTAAAATACAAACACAGCAAAA
>NW_025817200.1:0-1298 GCF_002878395.1 Capsicum annuum | reverse complement strand
TTAGTTTGATATCTCAATCTACTATTTGTATAAGTTATATCCAAGTCGACTTCTTGTATATTTTCTATTAACCTGGATTTTTCGCTAATTAATGCTTTTTTATAATAGTTAGATGTTATGGTAATTATTTCGTCTGTTTGTCTGGTTGTTCGTCTGATAGTTCATCAATATATTTGTCTTGAGTTTGGTTGTTAAAGAATCGATCTAGTGTTTGTTTAATTATGGTCTCTATTGTCTCACTTTTTCTTTTGGATATTAAAGTCTTTTTTGAGGGCTTAGGTTTTAGCTTGTGTTTTGATGAAGAGCAACCTTCATCTTCACTTTTTGGCAAAGTGACAGCCATGAACGGATTTGATGTGTCTTTACCGATCACCGTTTGAATCGGACTAGCTGTACCAACATCCGGTACAGTGGATTTATGAGCATTTATTGGGAAATGCACACCCTTCTCATCCATTTTTTGAGGAGATGGAGAACTCTGAGTTGGGGTCTGGGTTTGTGCATCAGTTTTGCTCACGGGAATCTGTTGTCTGAGTTTAGTTTCTAACATTTGTATGTGTTTGATTAGTCTAGTGTTTTCCATGAGCAATGACTCTTTCTGGGCATTGAGTGTTTTCAAGTTTTCAGTCATGGAAGAACAATGATTACAAAAAATAATCTTTCCAGTTTCCTTTTGTAAGTTGTACTAGGGTATCTGATCTGGATTTTGTCTCAGAGAAGGAGATATGTAATAGTTTGGGCCTGGTTCCGTTGCCATGAACGGATTTGATGTGTCTTTACCGATCACCATTTGAATCGGACTAGCTGTACCAACATCCGGTACTGTGGATTTCTGAGCATTTATTGGGAAATGCACACCCTTCTCATCCATTTTTTGAGCAGATGGAGAACTCTGAGTTGGGGTCTGGGTTTGTGCATCAGTTTTGCTCACGGGAATCTGTTGTCTGAGTTTAGTTTCTAACATTTGTATGTGTTTGATTAGTCTAGTGTTTTCCATGAGCAATGACTCTTTCTGGGCATTGAGTGTTTTCAAGTTTTATTCATATATGTATGTATATGTGATATGATAGGTCCTACAAGAAATTTAAATCTTGAATAATATTTCGTGCATAATTGACTAATCCTAAGAATTTTTGTAAATCTTTTGTTGTTTCTAATTTATCTGGCATGTCTAGTACCTTTTTTGCTATGTGTGGTTGTAGTTTTACTTTTCCATTTCCTAAAGTAATTCCTAGAAAATTAATATAAGTTTTGCATAACTCCATCTTCTTTTTACTTATTATTATACCATGTTTAAT
>NW_025817199.1:0-1464 GCF_002878395.1 Capsicum annuum | reverse complement strand
ACTCTTCCTTGTGCAGTCAATATTTCAGGCATCAATTTTAAGTTGGAGATTGATCTACTTGTAAAGCTAGCTTACACTTGTGTTGACAACATTATCGAAGAGTACTCCTTGCATACTAAGTGGTATGGGAAGTACAACTCATTATCATGGGTCTTGAGAAAATCTTGGAGAGCAAACATGATTTAATCAAACAAATTTTGGAGTATGCTCGTACCACACAGAACCTTGCACCTCCTTTGCTAGATGATGATACAGCTTATGTGAGCCTGATAATTGTTGAGAAACTTTATGTATCTCCTCAAGAATTTGAACTTACCAAATCCAGAATTGTTAAAAATCAATATGATGAGATTGGAGAAATAGTTTGGAGAGTTACTTATAGAGCAATCAAGGGATTGGGACAATCACACAAACCATCTTTTTATGAAAAATTACGATGGATTGAAGCCCGTGAAGGGGATATTAAAGATGCTGTGAGGAACACGATAAATTGTTGGTGCATGCATTATGATCAGAATTATGAAAGGGAACTAGTACAGACTTTAACTGAGCAAGGTAGGAGGGAATTCATGTCGCTGCCTGCAGTAAGATCAATAATGCAGTCTTTACAAAGAGTTCAGCTTCCAGAAAACGAATGGACAGACGAGTGTATGATATGCAAGGAGAGTTACTCACCTGGATCAGAACCATACAGCTTGCCTTGCAGCCATAGTTTCCATTATGGCTGCATCGAAACTTGGCTTCTCAAAAACCTAAATTGTCCCATGTGTCGTTACAAGTTGCCACCAACGGAGTCCAAATAGATGTGATCTCTTTCTAGTAATTAAAATGTATTTTAAGATAGGTTAATAGTGTCAAAAATTTATCTTTTCTCTTATGGCTAAACAATTCCAGCTATTGAATTTATTAATAGAATCGTGGCACATTCCAACACTTTCTCTTTTCCAATGGAAAAACTAGTCATATTTAGCTTCATGATACTTGTATTCACAATACAAGATTGAAAGGTCCAGCACTTTTTATGCCAGGGTAATTTTTTATCACACTAACAAAATTATTGCTTTAATTCAAACGCCACGAGCTTTATACTTATATATGTTTATATGTATATATATATATATATATGTATATATAAAACTTTGTTACCCGATTATCTTAACAGAAAGTTCGATGAAATTTGACAGACTAGATTAAAGAAGCAGAGCAGTCTACAATTCAATTTAACATATCGAGGACAAATACACATCTTAGTCTACGAGAAATTAATCGTTAGAATAGTCTAAAAAACAAGACTAATACATATAGAGACAGAAGATACAATAGTGTGATTTTCTAGAAAACCCATTTCTCAATCAATCGAAAATCCATTATTCCTCAATATAAAAACATCGTTAATCTTTGATTTTGTTACTTTGTTCTTCTTCTTCATCTTTTTAAATCAATTACCCATTAGTAAAAAGGGGC
>NW_025817198.1:0-4859 GCF_002878395.1 Capsicum annuum | reverse complement strand
AAAAATTAATTAATTATTATTATATTCTTCTTATTATTATTTTATTCATTTATGTATTTATTTATTTTTATTTTTTTATTATTATTATCTTCTAAAAGAAAAGGTTCAAAATTTAAAATCCTATCCTATCTTATCCTAACCTACCCCGACCACCCCTTATTTTTCCTCCAACTCCCTCAACCTCCCACACCACACCCCTATATATATATACATACTACAACATACGGACATGATAATTTTGGAGAGAAACCAAAAAAAAAAAATTAGCATTGGCACACACACACGGACAAAAGCAAACACTTGAGTTTTAAGAATGCGTCGTGTGCATCTTTCTGAGACGTTTAAAAATTCAAGGATGCAATAATGTGCCTCGACAAATATTTTTCTAAAATTAATTTTCACTAATTTATTTAATACAAGAGTTTTAAATAATTTAGATATTAAAAAATGAGCGAACTTGGGTCCTAACATAATATATCAAAAATAGTTTAAGTCAATAAAAGCGACCGTGCTAGAATCACAGGACTCAAGGGGTGCCTCACACCTTCCCCTCGGTCAACAGAATTCCTTACCCAGTCTTTTATTTTCGCAGACCAATAAAGAGTCATTTTCTTTTGATTAGGGATTCAAAAAGGTGGCTTGAAACACCAAAACTCAATTCCAAGTAACGACTATGTAATTTAATTAATCTCTATTCAATACTGTCACTTTAATTGGAAAAACCCTTCGACTTGATCTCTTCAAGCGAAAAAGGGGTGTGACATCTCTGGCGACTCTGCTGGGGAATAAATAAGAATTCGAGCTTTGATATTGACTTTACTTGCTTTAACTATTTTATGATGTGTTTATTGGCCTTATGTGCTACTTGTCGCTCATTTACTGCTTTGATATTATTTGAACTGTATTATATATTATCTTCTCTCGCGTACCCCCTCTGAGTCTCTAAAATAGGATAGAGGGTATGCAACATATGCATCCCACCTTCTTTTTTAGATAGCCGGAGTTTCAAGGCACCTGGTGAAGGATATAGTCACACATGTTAGGCGGGGTTCGGATTGACAACGAAGGCTGTGTTGCTGTGCTACCGACCAATTTGACCCTCCCTGGCTCGAGTGTCCGCTTGGGTAAGCCAGTCTAGACACCTATCCCTATTAGGTTTAAACTTAGAAGAATTGAAAACTCAGAATTTGGTTATCCCAATTAAGTGTCGTTTTATTTGCATCATATGCATTTGACTTAGCGGGACTCTACACAGGGGTTGGGTCTATCTAGGACAGGTAACCTATTTTATAAAGACCAACATGTGCATCCTCCGTGCTCTTTGACATTTGTTTGGAAGGCTATTTATGTGTTGAGCGGCTTTTAAGAAACATTAAAATGCAAGAGATTAAATTATCGTCACATTTAGTGAATCATTTTTGAAAGAAAAATTTTATTTTTAAAAGAGAAAATTTTTAGTAACATAGTTTTATGGTTTTCATGAACTACGAGGGTCTGATTCTCACTCTTTAGTGGGATACGTGGGAAGTCCTTCCCAGGATACGACCCTATATTTTGAAAAATTATTCATAGATTTATTGGGAAATGTCTTGAAAATATGATTACTTTTATAATTATTTTTCTTATTCTCAAGTACAATTTATATATATATATACATATATATATATATATCTTAATAGCCCAGAATCTTTAGGGATCATGAGGCTAAGTTTTACAAAATAAAAAAATATATATAAATCTTAATAGCCCTGAATCTTTAGGGATCATGAGGCTAAATTTTTACAAAAGAAAAATAAATCTTAATAGCCCTGAACCTTTAGGGGTCTTGAGGCTAAATTTTGTACAACATAATTTTCAAGAACTACGCACACCTGATTCTCATCTTAATGAGATACGTAGGCAGTCCTTCATGAATTCGGTGGTCTTAAAAAGAAAAATTTTGAACTCTGACATATTAATTTTCTCCAAGATCAAAATAGTGTTAAGGTGGTTGGTTTGTGGCTAAGTTGGCATCTCACCAATACAACACCATGTTCAAAGAACAAGTAAGATGACCCACAAAAAATGATATAGAGTCTGAGATGAGTTGGTGTAGATTCTTAGAAATGAGGAATAATAAGAAATGATCTGAAAAGTGAAAAATTTTGAGTAAAATATGAGAAACATGCAACTACTGAAAGAGAAAAGGAGAGTTCTCACAAGGATTTTACATGTTTCAATGTTCACTTACCTCTAAACTCCATAACACCAAAGTTGGACATGTACGAGGGTCATGGTGATCCTTTGACTCATATGAAAAAGTTTTGTAATCAATGAAGAGGAGTACCGGAAAAGAGAAATGCTGACGACTTATTTTGGAGAGAGTTTAAGGTGATAAATTCAAAATAATTAAGTTCAAATAAAAAAAAGATGATGTAGCAATGATTGTGGAGACTCCATTAAGGCTGGCGTGCAATTCAATGGCTAAAATATTAAGTTCGGCAATTTAGAAGTCAATTTGCTCCCCACGAGGAAGGATTTTTGGTAGTCTGTTTTGTTTCTCTTTCGACTACCTGAATTATTTTAGGATTGGAATTTGGAATCTATTTTATCTTATTTTATTATCATTTCTATTCAAATCCTTCAATCTTTATGTCAACAAATGAGTGTCTTTTTATTTTATTTTATTTTATTTTATTTATTGTATATTTTTTTAGTTGTCTTTTCTTTTTTTTAGAGAGCTCTTTCTACGGTGATTCTAGTGATGTGATATGCGTGTTAAATTCAAAAACTAATCTTTAAATCCAATCTAATCCTGAAACATTTGACCAAGAAGATAGAGTTGAAGGGACAAAACATATAAGAAAATAAGTAAAGTGTTCAGGTATTTGGGGACATAGTTACAGCCTTACTTGAAGGTATTGAGGTAATCAGTTCGTGAATCAGGAAATAACTTGATCATCGATTAGAAGATTCAATTGGAGAATTTTGAATGGGGTCGATCGGAGGATATATACTATCCACTACAAGGAAAAACAAAAGAAAGTTAGCTCCAAAAGGGAATGAGTCACTCATCAAGAAAAAAAGTACAATATAAGTGGACATGTATATTTCACAAGCTTAAGATGTGTATGATCTTCATGTTCTACACTCAGATTACATGTTATGTACTTGTGTTTTTAAGGATTGATATGACGAAGGCATTTCATTCTAGTATCCAAATGTTGTGTCATCCTTTGTTACCCCTTTTGAGCTTTAGTGTTATTTTCTTTCATACCCCTCTTTTGGAATCAAAATAGAATTTGAAAAAGTCAAAAAAAGGAAGTATCAAGAAAAATGGAGTAAAAAAAAATTTGAAAAAAAAGAAGAGAAAAAATCAATCAAAAATCCAAATTCAAGCAAAAAGAAATGTCATGAACTACGTTTGACCTGATTCTTGCTATGACAAGATACGTAGGCAGCCCTACTCTGAGGTTCGGTCCAACAAATTTTTTTTTCAAATTACCCAGAATGAAATGAAACTGGGGCAAAATTTATTTCCTTAAAAGGGTCGATTTCAAAAGTTGTATGTTTCACCCAATATTATAAAAAAAATTTAGCCTCATGCCTCCCTTTCTTTCTAACCTTTTCCAAAAGTCAAGTTACAACCAAAGAAACACCTTCAGATCGATATTTGAAAATGTCAAGGCTAAACATGTTATGGGTGCATGATGTTTCATATGTTGGGCATTATTTTAAAAAAATGGTGAAAAAAAACTGATGAAAATAAGAGAGTCTTATTGGTGAAAACCCTTTGGGCACCATAAGGCAACGGTGAGCTGAAAAAATGATGATGAAAATGAGATCGGCTCGTTGGCAAAAACCCATCGAGGTGTCACTAGCCGAAGGAGGATTGTGATCTAAAGGGAGCATGTTCAAGAATGGATTCATTTTATATTCAATAAGTGGGTAAAATTTGAAAATGATTAGTTTGGGTAGATCAGGTTGTTTAATTCAAAATGCATGTCATAATCACTAGAATCTGCTGCCACACTCAAAGAAGTTTTTCTTTCTTTCATTTCTTTGAAAAAAAAAGGATATCTATTATCTTTTTCTTTTCTTTTTGTTATAATTATTTTTTTTTTATTTTGTGTCTCTGTCGTCAAATGAAAAATCAATATCGTCATCTTTCATGTATTTTGAGTTAAATTTATGTCAATACAAGTGAGAAAGAACTTCAAAACTTTCTACCAACTCCTTCAGTTGTGCAAAGCAAGACAAAGGGCCGACACACAAAGATGACATTTTCAAAAATAAAGCAAAGTATTCAAGAATGCTTGTCACCCAACGGTTTTTGGACTCATGGAAGTATAAGGGATATATTTGAAGTTAAACCTAGAGGCATCATGTAAGAGAAATAAGATTTGAGTCAAACGGTTTTGGTAGTCAGAAATTGGGGTCAATACTACAACAAGTCAACGATACTTATCAATGATTGAAATGGAGTTGAGTATGACAAATTCAAGAGTGGTCATCTCAATAGCCAGATGTCACAAATCAACCACCACGTTTTTAAATTATAATTGGTCTTTGTTTGAATTAGAGAGAAATTTGCCTTCAATTCAAATGCTTTAAAGTTTAGATATCAACAAGATGAAATTTCTCACTTTTGCAAATGCAAGAGGTAATATTTCTATACATATTTAGTAATCACAATCATAGTGAAAACTCATCTTCCTATACCCCTAGGAGATGCACTTCCTTGTTTGGGTAAGTCATTTTTCATTTGTTAGGTGATGCACTTCCTAACTTGAGCTTTAACTTCTAGAAGATGCACTTTCTAGTTAAGTCATTTCAATTAACCCCTAGGAGACACACTTCCTAGTCAGAGTATGTCTAGT
>NW_025817197.1:0-1117 GCF_002878395.1 Capsicum annuum | reverse complement strand
GTGTAGCACATGTTGTTTTAGTGTTCACACATGTTGTAACAGAAAAAATGATTTTTCTATGATACGCACGTTGATTTTAAGCGTACGTGTTGATATGAAAAATCGTTTGAAGGACTAACAA
This sequence comes from Capsicum annuum, assembly GCF_002878395.1. Classification (NCBI taxonomy): domain Eukaryota; kingdom Viridiplantae; phylum Streptophyta; class Magnoliopsida; order Solanales; family Solanaceae; genus Capsicum; species Capsicum annuum. The sequence continues at coordinate 996 of NW_025817197.1, read as the reverse complement.
TGAAATAGCCTTGATTTGAAGTCCATGTTGGCTATTTCTTGCTACATTACCACATCATTTGGTTTATATCTATGAAACTTCAGTGTTAGTAATTGTGAACTGATCTTGTGTCGTTGGTTGATGCAAGTATTGCTGCAGTTCAATAGTGATGTTTTGCTTGACTGAACTATGTTGGAAATGGCGTTCCACCACTAAATGTTTATGGCCATTGTCTATTCAGCCCGAGAGTTATTTTCATAAAAATAAGCTTTCTAAAACTTTTCTTTAAAAGTTAACGTTGTCCAAGTGGGAGAATGTTAGAATTATTTATTTTATGTGGACTTAACATTAACTTTTTATTATGTTAAAAGTATAACGGGCTGATGTTATTAGTTGATGGACAAGACACAGGCCGTGTATTCATACGGATTCCATATGGGCCTGTATTCATTTTATGTTATTGGTGTGTGCTAGCAATAGTGTAGGCCTGTAGTAGACCTGTGAGCCCATAATGGGGAATGCACTAGGTTAAGGCTTTTAAGCCTATAAATATAAGGCTAGGTCCCCTCTCCTGACTTTAACATAAGACGTATTCCCATATACTGCCAGCCGTCATAAGCAAATAAGAGGAAGACTCAGCCTTGTTCGTCTTCGGTTACATGTTGTAATGGTGGATAAACCATATCCGGTTACGTGATATAATGGCAAACAAAGGTACACATCTTTCTACTCGCATATTCCTTACTTTATAGGTGTTCTTGGTTTATGTGAATCTGTGGTATGTTTATATGTTAATTTAACCGAAAACAGTTACAAAATATGGCAAGAAAGGTTTACTGACTTCCTTACCAAATAAGTCATTCTCCTGAACATCAACCTGATTTATCAATTGCTTGAATGGTTGAAAATTGAAGAGATTAAAAGGGAAAAGAAGAGCAGATGTTTAGTATCAGTAGTTCATAAAGTTAAGGTAAACTTCGAATCATGATTTGTGGCTCTTAACTTTGGAGTATTTTT
>NW_025817196.1:0-1987 GCF_002878395.1 Capsicum annuum | reverse complement strand
ATAATTAGAATATCAATACCACAACGTCCTAGGGCCTTCAAGGCCATCTACAGCATACAATCCCAGCAAACAAAATTATATCTACGAACTACGAAGAAGAAAAAAGATGAAGAAGAAAACAATAATAACAACTAAAATTAAAAAAAAAGTGTGTTTACCTTTTGGGGAGCAGAAAAACGAGCCTACAAGCTTCGTTGAAATCAACCACCACCAAAAAACGTCGTCGGCAACTCAAAAATTTTGATTAGCCGAGCAACTTATGAAACAAAAATTTTTACTAAACAAAAATAACTATTTTTGCTCAAAAGGATTTTTTTCACCTTTCTAGCCTTTTTTTCTTCCTTCTCCCCTCCTCTCTCTACCAAAGTAGTGGTAGTATTTATAGGAAAGGATAGAAATTTATTTCTTGTCATCTACCAATGTGGGAGAAAAAGCATTTAGGAGGATTTTTGGAATGTAAAAATTAAAGATACGGTGAGGTGGAAGATAATGTGGGGGAAAATAATATAATGTAGTACAATCTTTGAATTTTAAAATTGGAAAAGAACAAAGTTGGGGCGAATAGTGCAATTTAAATTTATTTTTTGGTGGAAATTAGGTAAAAGTTATGAGAGTTCTTGAGAATTTTGGGGTTATTTAAAATATAACCCCAATTGAAATTTAAAATTCAGCCATATTTATTTATTTTGACCAAATTAAAAATTAATTGATGAATTGCATTGAAATTATGACCAATTTTCAATTATGGTCAAATCTAATAGATTGGCTAAATTAAATTAATACTTTTTTTAATCCCGAGTTTCTTGATTTAATAAAATAAATGCATATTTATTCAAATAAATTATTTTAAGAATAAATTATATTTAAATTAAGATTTTAATCATTTGAATTTATTTTCAAGATAAAGCTTAATTAAATCTGATATTTTGTAAAATAAATATTTAAGTAACAAATTACATAATCTCGTATAAGTGAACATGATAGTATATAATCTCTACTTAAAATGAAAAAATCACGTACGAAAAATATTTTAAGTTTTTTTTATTTGGAGGAAATAATTATTTTGGTTTATTAAAAACTGAAGAAACTCAGGATTAAATTTAGTCGTGGAGGGAAAAAATTAGGTGTCAACAGCTGCCCCCTCCCTTTGGGTAGGGTGGATATAAGTAACCCTGGGCAAAGGGAGGTTGACGTTCCTAATTTTTGTCCGACCATAGATTCGAATTTGAAAGAGGTTGGTTTTCGCACGAGTTTCATAGAGTCATGGCCGGACCTCGGTATTAGGTTTCCTACAGATCCCAGGTTACATGAGAATTCAGGCCACTTGTAGTTCATAGAGCTTGATTTAAAGCACGATTTTCAAAAAATTCGCAACTTATCTCAATTTTAGAGTGTTTGATAAAACCGAGAAACTGGGGAATAAAGGGATTGGGGGGAGGTTGGAATGCAGTCGAGTTTTCTACATAGATCTCAGCCTACATATCCCCAAGATTTCAGGGAATCAGACTGCTTGTAGTTCGACTCAATCGGTAGAAAAGATAGTCTTTTATTTCAGACCATCTTTGGCTCAAAATGAGTGACAAGTTGATCGAGTTGTAGAAAAGAGGCTTGTAACCTCTTGACCATGAATGTGGGATCCTTCACATCCATAGTCAAGAACTTACCTGGACATAATTTCCAAAACTCTAAGTGTGTTGCCACCCGAATTTAAAAAAAAAAAAGGTTACCCTCGGCATGAGTTTAAAAATATCTCAAAGGTAAAGCTGAAACCGAAATATCCTGAAATACCCACAAGCCTTCTAACAGGGGTATGGTTGGATGGTGGTGGTGATCATCCTTTAGCTCGCGTCCAAAGAGTTTGACGTCCCTCTTTAGACTATGTCCCGTTTTGCTGTTAAGAAAGAGTTCCACGTCGTGTTGTGTCCTTTTTAGAGTTGTCTACACCTGTGGTTTTGATTTGAGATTTTCATCCTTTCGGATGCTCTCG
>NW_025817195.1:0-2192 GCF_002878395.1 Capsicum annuum | reverse complement strand
TAAGAGATCCCTTTTATTAGGAATAGGATGTCTGATCCATTTTAAGACCGCGTTCAAAGGCTTGTAGTTTATTACAAGTCTAAGGGTTCCGCGCTCTTTTTCTGCACTGTTGTTGACATAAAAGGCAGAACAACTCCAGGGAGAATTAGAGTTTCTAATAATACCATTCTTGAGAAGATGGTCAATTTTCTTTTTGCAGATTTCCATCATTTCTTAGTTCATTTGAATAGGTCTGGCCTTAGTAGGAATAGTTTGTTCATCAAACCCAGAAATGTAAGGAAGTTCTACCACGTGTTTGTTTCGTTCCCAAAAAGCATTAGGGAATTCGGAACAAATTTCATTTTCAAAATATTTGTGGGGATTGGATATTTTAGTAATCATCTCCGGGGTTTTTAAGGACTGCTCAATTTTCTTGATATGAATATCTTGTTTGAGAAAATTGATATGGGAAGAAAGTCGGTTAATTTTAAAAACCGTTCGTTCTTTAATAAGGGTTCCTTCTTCTTGCGAGAAGGGCCGTAGTAAAGGAAAAAATAAGGTTTGGTTTAAAAGGGTTGTACGAATTCCGTCGTAGTCACTCCAGTAAGGTCGAATCTGGTTGACGAAAGGTATCCCTAAAATGATATCTTCTGTGATATCTTCGGTAATACGAAGTCATTAAAAAGGCAGATGCCATTGTTGCAGACATGAGCTTTAGGGAGCTGATAATGGATTTCCATTTTTTCTCCCATCGCTGAGTAAAGTCGAGAGGTACTCTTTTGAAGGTACTTTGTAGGTACTAGACCTTTAACGATACAGTTACTATCTGCCCTTGTATCGAAGAGTGCAACTCTATTAAGAACAAAGTCTTTATTTATGACAATTTTTACGGCTATGTGTTCGCTATAAGCCTTTATGGTCGTAATAGCTTTGCCGGACGTGGAGGGAGAATCTGAGCTAGGAAAGGAACTAGGCTCTGGTTCTCGAAGATGGTCGTTTGGGATGTTTGGAAAGGTCTTAGGTGACTCTGGCAGAGAAACCTTTTCTGGGGGAGAAATACCATTTAGGACTTAATCTGTAAGAACGTTAAGTTCTACTTGGTCAAGACAGATTTTGAGATTCTTGATCTCTCCCTTTAATGTGGAGATTTCTCCCTTAAGATCAGCAATAGAAGGTTCCACAGGTTTGTCGAATCTAGACATAACCTGTTTCATACTAAAAGGCTGAATAATGGGTTTGGGGGGTTTTTCCTCGTGAGAAAGCATTAACCGTTTGAGTTCTAGAAGATATTTATTTCTAGCCTCATCATCTTGGATGTGTTCTATAATGTCAAATAGGATCTCTTTAGGATTTCCTGAAATGACATTAACAATCTTTCTGGTGTAAGTGCAGAAGGTACCGTTACAGGCGCATTCTTGGCCATATTGGGATTGATCCATCTCATTAGCGGCGTTGATGTATTCTTCATCGCTATAGTCGTTACTGGACGAGGCATAGGAGTCCGAAGACTCAGAAGACTCAGGCGAATCTTCCATTATAGAGAAGGGACTTGCTCTGGTTTCTTCAGAGAGATCTAATTGGTTTATTTTCTTTTTCTTATTAGAGTTGTAGTCCTTCGCTCTGTGGCCTGTCTTGCCACAAGTCCAACAAGTATCCTTAGCCTTAGGGGTTTTTCGCTTGGCCTTCCTACTAGGCTTATGAGATTCCCTTTTGAACGATTTCTTGCTAGAGGTGGTCTTTTTGTGAGGCTTGGAGGACTTCTTTCTATGCTTTTTGCTAGGACTGGTGAAACCATAGTCTTGGCAGAAGGTTCCTAACCCATACTTGGAAGTACTATCTTTCTTAAGTTGTTTCTTAAGTTTAAGGTCAGTGCAGAGAGCTATCCCTACAGTGGTGATGAAACTGATTAAGTCGCCATAGGTTAGGATATCGTAAGAAATCTTTCCCTCGAATCTATCCTTATATTTGGTTCTAACCTTTTCTGCAGATAGAGAAGGGAGACCACTAATGAATCGTTCCTTCCAGAAATCATTGTTGCAATCAGGTCGGATCATGACCTTTACTAGGAAGGTATCTTTGTACCATCGAAAGTCTGCTAGGTCTTTCCAGGTGAGATTGTTGAGGATTTCTAAGCTCCTATCTTGGAATAATTTGGGTTCTCCTATGAAATGTCTAGCTATGTGGTATAGGAGAGTGGCACAAGCGTCTTCTTT
>NW_025817194.1:0-5127 GCF_002878395.1 Capsicum annuum | reverse complement strand
TAATAAGGGGCTAAAATCGTAAGGAATTGAATAAATTGGGTTAAAAGGTGAATAAATTAGGCAAAGTAATTTTAAATTCGGCCAATATTTAAATAGATAAAAAATAAAAAATAAAGCTAGCAACAATAATAATAATGATAATAAATAATAGTAAAATAATAAATAGTAAATAATAGATATTAATAATATTGATGATAAATAATAATAATAATAAATAATAATAGTAGTGAATAAATAATAATGATGATAATATCAATAATAAAGAAATAATATTAAATAATGGAAAACTAAATTTAAATAAAATTACATAATATCTCATGTTTAAATGGATAAATATTGTAAGACGATATTAAAAGATAATAAAATTAATTTGTGCATTTTTAAAATATAAATGTGACACGTTAAAAATTCGTTTGATGCGAGAACAAATACTACGTTTTAAAAATAAATTATTTTGCTAAAATAGCAGCCTAAATGTAATATTGGGAGGTAAAAATTGGGTGTCAACATCTGCCCTTTCGTTGCTTGGGAATGATAAAAGAATTGTCAAGCAACGGAAGTTGACTTAGTAGCCAATTTTTTCCGATCGAGGAAGATTCGTTGGAGTTAAAAAAACACGAAGTGGTTTTAAAAATAATATGGCCAAGACTTTGGTTTTAAGTCGCCTACATATCTCTAGTTTTACGATAATCAGGCCGTTTGTAGCTCTAGATTTAGGAATGAACAATATTCCTAAAAAGTGCAAATGATTAAGGCTGGGGTCTCAACAATGATATCGTGGGTCGGTGAGATGGTAATGGATAGGATGATGACGTATGGGGAAGTTTGGAAATGTTGAGACTGGTGAGTTTTAAGATGAGTTTTCATGGTTGATGAATAGTTGGGGTAGTATTCCGGAAAACATAAACGAAAATTATCTCGGTTTGTTATTCCTTCTTTGTGACCTGCGTCTTTACATCACTAAATAACAAAGGTTAGACATGTAAGAAATAAACAATTGATAAACATAACATGAATACAGAAATAAAAAAAGCATGGGATCAGCTGCTTGGCTTCTCATCATGGGATCTGCTTTTGGGCCTCTCTATGTATTGTGAAATAGTGTGATCAGCTACTTGGCTTCTCGTCGTGGGATCATCTTGTGGGCTTCTCCAGGCATTGTGAAATCGTCTGATCAGCTACTTGTCTTCTCATCGTAGGATCAGATGCATTTGGGCTTCTCTATGCATCAAGGAAATCATGTGATCAGTTGTTCGGCGTTTCATCGTGGGATCAGCTTTTGGGCTTCTTCATGCATCGTGAAATCATGTGATCGGCTGTTCGGCTTCTTATCGTGGGATCGGCTTTTGGGTTTCTCCATGCATTTTAAAATTGTGTGATCGGTTGTTCGGCTTCTCATCGTGGGATAAAATTTTGGGCTTCTCCATGTATTGTGGAATCGTGTAATAAACTTTTGGTTTCTCATCGTGAGATTAGCTTTTGGGTTTCTCCATGTATCTTGGAATCGTGACCCGTACCTTCCACTTTTAGCTCGACTTGGCAGAAATAATTAGTGCGGATATATGTGTGTGTAGAGGATTGAACATTATAGCAAACAACCATAACGGAAAAGATAATGGAATATGATAAAGTGTCGCTGTTATGTCGTCGGATCGACTGTGAGGCTTCTCGCCATGATGTTGGATTGTATATTGTGCTCCTTCATGATGGAATGATTCCTGTCACCTGTACCTGTTAATCCTGTACTCAAAGAAAAATTGTGAGTTTGTAAGAGGGGGAGGTTGATTTTTGCTTTCGCCTTAACTGAATGGTCTTCCTCTTGAGGTCGTCGTCTTATTGATGAGTTTTGTTCGGGCCTACACTCGGGTAGACAGATAGTGAATAAATGTTTTAAAAGAAAAATCATTTTTGAAAAGAAAAATTCTCTTTTGAAAGTAATAAGTAAAATCCGTTAGAATAAACACGAAAACTTTGTTGAATCGTTGATTGTGACATGTCCTGGACGGTACAACATCTTGCAGATCCTTGTTCTCTTATTATGAATTTTTTTAGGATCACTTAAAAATTTCTGTCCCAGTATAGAAGTAACTCGTTGTAAGAATTCCAAAGTCTGCTTATAGGAATTTTTGAGGTCATATTAAAAATTCTGCCCCAGTTCGTAATTTATGCCGACATCATGTAGATGTGGAATTTTTAAGGTCCTCTAAAAAATTCTACCCCAGTTATAGTATTCCAAGAGAGGGGAAGAAAATATTTTACTATGAAGTGACCGAACTCCACAGGAGCGCCTACGTATCCCATCTTAAACGGGAATCAGGTCAAATGTAGTTCCAATTACAATTCAAGGGGCATAAGTTAAACATAGTATCTCTTAACAACGTCTGAGTTGATGGGCATAGACCAAACTATGCCATCCATTTCTGCAAGTATGAGTGCTCCGCCTGTTAAGAATGAAAGAACCATGTAAGGGCCTTGCCAATTGGGCGAGAATTTGCCCTTTGCCTTGTCTTGATATGAAAAAATTCGCTTCAGAACCAGCTGTCCAGGTGTCAAGTGTCTCGGCCTAATTTGTTTGTTAAAAGCTTTGGCCATTCTGTTCTGATAGAGTTGACCATAACAAACTGCATTTATTCATCTTTCGTCAATGAGTGCCAATTGCTCAAATCTGCTTTGTATCCATTCAGCGTCGCTCAATACTGCTTCCTGAATGATTCTCAAAGATGGTATTTCGACCTCTGCTAGTATCACTACTTCACTCCCATAAACAAAAAGTAAGGTGTAGCGCCGGTGGACGTTCTGATCGTAGTATGGTACCCTAGTTATGCGAAGGGTAGCTTTTTATGTCAATGTCGATTGTTGTCAATCATTTTGCATAGGATCCTCTTGATGTTCTTGTTTGTGGCCTCCACCTCTCCATTCATATGTGATCTGTATGCCGTGGAATTTCGATGCTTGATTTTGAACTTCTCACAAGTTGTTTGCATTAAATCACTATTGAGGTTGGTCCCATTGTCTGTGATAATAAATTCCTAACCAACAAATGATATTACTTTCAAATGAAGTCATCCACGACCTTCTTTGTGAATGATTTGTGAGAGGTAGCCTCTACCCATTTGGTGAAGTAGTCAATTGCAACAAGGATGAACCTGTGACCATTGGACGCGGCCGGCTCAATAGGACCAATGATGTCCATGCCCCAAGCTGCGAAGGGCCAAGGAGAGCTAGTGACATAGAGCTTGTTGGGAGGAACTCGAATCATATCAGCATGAGTTTGACACTAGTGGTATTTCAGCACGTAGCGAATGCAATCACTTTCCATGGTCAGCCAGAAGTAACCTGATCTCAATATCTTTTTTGCCAAAATGAAGCCATTCATATGTGGACCGCATGTTCCAGCATGTACCTCTTTAATTAGCCTAGACACCTTTTCGGCCTCGGCACATTTTAGCAAACCCAAATCGAGGGTTCTCCTGTACAAGATTTCCCCGTTTAGGAAGCACTGATTGGCTAGCCTCCGAATGGTGCACTTTTGAACACTTGTCATACTCTCAAGATAGTCTCCACTTTTTAAATACCTCTGTATGTCTGTATACCGTGGTTTTCTGTCCAACTCTTCTTCAATATGGAAGCAATGTGCAGGCTGCTCATGCACGTAAATGGGAACAAGATCAATGTAGTTTTTATCTGGATGTTGGATCATGGAAGACAAAGTGGCCAATGCTTTTGCAAACTCATTTTGGATCCTTGGGACATGTCTGAACTCTATCTTGTGGAATTTCTTGCACGTACTCCAGATAGGGTAGGAGCTTTGTGTTCTTAATGGCCCATTCGCCTCGTACCTGATGAATTAGTAAGTCTGAATCACCAATCACCAGTATCTCTTGGACATTCAAGTCGATAGCCAAGCGAAGCCCTAAGATACAAGCTTCATATTCGGCCATGTTGTTAGTGCAAGGAAACTTGAGTTTGGCCGACACAGGATAGTGTTGGCCAGTTTTAGAGATCACAATAGCGCCAATTCCAACTCCTTTGAAATTTTCAGCTCCCTCAAAGAATAGTCTCCAACCATCATATTCTTCAGAGATGTTCTCTCCTACGAATGCCACCTCCTCATCAGGGAAGTAAGTGTTCAGCGGTTGGTACTCGTAATCTACAGGATTTCCAGCCAGATGATCTGCTAGTGCTTGTGCTTTTACCTCCTTCTGTATGACATAGACTATGTCAAATTCACTCAACAATATCGGCCATTTGGCAAACTTTTTAGTAGTCATTGGCATCTGGAATATGTACTTTAACAGGTCCATTCTGGAGATCAAATAAGTAGTATATGCTGAGAGATAATGCCTTAACTTTTGATCCACCCAGGTCAAAGCACAGCAGGTGCGTTCCAGTAGAGAATACCGAGCCTCGTATGAAGTAAACTTCTTGCTCGTGTAGTAGCTTGCCTGTTCTTTCTTGCCAGTCTCTTCATGCTGCCCTAAAATACATCCAAAGGCATTTTCTGTCATAGAAAAGTACAATAGCAGTGGCGTACCAGGTTCGGGAGGAACCAAAATAGGAGGGTTTGACAAATAATCCTTGATCTTGTCGAATGGCTGTTGACACTCTGTTGTTATTCTATAGCAGCATTTTTTTTCAGCAGCTTGAAAATTAGCTCATAAATAACTGTGGATTGGGCTATGAATCGGTTGATGTAGTTGAGGCGGCCCAAAAAGCACATGATGTTCTTCTTTCTTTTTGGAGGAGGGAGATCTTGGCAGGATCCAACTCCATGCACCTACGACTGACGATGAAGCCTAGTAACTTTCCTGCAGGGACTCCAAAAATGCACTTTGCTAGGTTCAACTTCAGATTATACTTTCTTAACCTGTCAAAGAATTTCACCAAATCTGCCAAATGACTTGTATCCCTCTTTGATTTGATGATGACATCGTCCACGTATACTTCAATTTCCTTGTGGATCATATCATAAAACAAAGCAGTCATGGCCCTCATGTAGGTCGCCCCAACATTTTTCAGAACAAATGACATGAACTTGTAGCAGTAAACCCCCCACGGAGTAATAAAGGCAGTTTTCTTAGCGTCATCCTCGTGCTTCTTGATTTGATGATAACCGGTGAAGCAATC
>NW_025817193.1:0-1704 GCF_002878395.1 Capsicum annuum | reverse complement strand
TTGATAATGGATTTCCATTTTCTCTCCTGTGGCCGAGTAAAGACGAGAGGTACTCTTTTGAAGGTACTTTGTAGGCACAAGCCCCTTAACGATACAGTTACTGTCAGCACCCGTATCGAAGAGTGCGACTCTGTTAAGGACAAAGTCTTTGTTTATGACTATTTTTACGGCTATGTGTTCGTTGTAGGCTTTTATGGCCGTAATAGCTTTGCCGGACGTGGAGGGAGAATCTGAGCCAGGAAAGGAACTAGGCTCTGGTTCTCTAAGATGGTCATTTGGAATGATCGGGAAGGCCTTAGGAGACTCTGGAGGAGAAATCTTTTCTGGGGGAGAAATACTCTTTAGGACTTGATCTGTAAGAACGTTAAGCTCTACTTGGTCAAGACGAATTTTAAGATTCTTGATCTCTCCCTTTAGGGTGGAGATTTCTCCCTTGAGATTAGAAATAGATGGTTCTGCAGGTTTGTCAAATCTTGACATAACCTGTTTCATAATAAAAGGCTGAATAACGGGTTTGGGGGGTTTCTCTTCGTGAGAAAGCATTAAACGTTTGAGTTCTAGAAGATATTTATTTCTAGCCTCATCATCTTGGATATGCTCTATAATATCGAACAGGATTTCTTTAGGATTTCCTGAAATGACGTTAACAGTCTTTCTGGTGCAGGTGCAGAATGTACCATTACAAGCGCACTCTTGGCAAGATTGAGATTGATCCGTCTCATAAGCGGCGTTGATGAATTCTTCGTCGCTATAGTCATCACTGGAAGAATTATAGGAGTTCGAAGACTCAGAAGATTCAGGCGAATCCTCCATTATAAAGAATAAACTAGCTCTGGTTTCCTCAGAGAGATCTAACTGGTTTATTTTCTTTTTCTTGTTAGACTTGCAATCTTTCGCCCCTGTGGCCTGCCTTGCCACATGTCCAACAAGTATCTTTAGCCTTAGGACCTTTTCGCTTGGCCTTCCTACTAGGCTTATAAGATTCCCTTTTGAAGGGTTTCTTGCTAGAGGTAGCCCTCTTGTGAGGTTTGGAGGACTTCTTTTTATGCTTTTTGCTAGGACTGGTGAATCCATAGTCTTGGCAGAAGGTTCCTAACCCGTACTTGGAAGTACTATCCTTCTTAAGTTGTTTCTTAAGTTTGAGGTCAGTGCAGAGATCGATCCCTACAGTGGTGATAAAACTGATTAAGTCGCCATAAGTTAGGATATCATAAGGAATCTTTCCTTCGAATCTATCCTTAATTTTTGTTCTAACCTTTTCTGCAAATAGAGAAGGGAGACCACTAATGAATCGTTCCTTCCAGAAATCATTGTTGCAGTCAAGTCGGATCATGACCTTTACTAGGAAGGTATCTTTATACCATCGAAAGTCTGCTAGGTCTTTGCAGGTAAGATTGTTGAGGATTTCCAAGCTCCTATATTGGAATAATTTGGGCTCTCCTATGAAATGTCTTGCAATGTGGTATAGGAGAGTGGCACAAGCATCTTCTTTTGCAATTTGCTCAAGAATCTCTTGGCCATTTTAAGTCTTGACGACTGTTTGTACGGCTGTGGCTCCATAGATCAGATTTTTGATTTCATCAGTGAAGTAGTTGTCCCACCAATGTTTTATCATACCAGTGAAACCTGATACAATCATGGTAGCTGCTTCTTTATCAGTGGCTCCTCGAATTTTGTAAGCCGTGATAGATACGCCCATTTCAT
>NW_025817192.1:0-1193 GCF_002878395.1 Capsicum annuum | reverse complement strand
TCTTGATATGAATATCTTGTTTAAGAAAATTGATATGGGAAGAGAGGTGGTTAATTTTAAAAACCGTCCGTTCCTTAATAAGGTTTCCTTCTTCTTGCTAGAGGGGCCGTAATAGAGGGAAAAATAAGGTCTGGTTTAACAGAATTGTACAAATTCCATCGTAGTCACTCCAATAAGGACGAATTTGGTTAACGAAGGGTATCCCTAGAATGATATCTTCAGTGATATCTTCGGTAATGACGAAGTCATTAACAAGGTAAATGCCATTGTTACAGACATGAGCTTTAGGGAGTTGATAATGGATCTCCATTTTTTCTCCCGTTGTTAAGTAAAGATGAGAGGTACTCTTTACAAGATATTTTGTAGGTACCAGACCTTTAACAATACAGTTACTGTCTGCCCCTGTATCGAAAAGTGCGACTTTGTTAAGAACAAAGTCTTTGTTTATGACTATTTTTACGGCTATGTGTTCGCTATAAGCCTTTATGGCCGTAATAGCTTTGCCGGACGTGGAGGGAGAATCTGAGCCACAGAAGGAATTAGGCTCTGGTTCTCGGAGATGATCATTAGGGGTGATCAGGAAGGTCTTAGGAGACTCTGGAGGAGAAATCTTTAATGGGGGAGAAATACTCTTTAGGACTTGATCTGTAAGAACGTTAGGCTCCACTTGGTCAAGACGGATTTTTAGATTCTTGATCTCTCCCTTTAGGGTAGAGATTTCTCCTTTGAGATCAGCAATAGATGGTTCCGCAGGTTTGTCGAATCATGACATAACCTGCTTCATACTAAAAGGCTGAATAACGGGTTTAGGGGTTTTTTCTTCGTGAGAAAGCATTAAACGTTTGAGTTCTAGAAGGTACTTATTTCTAGCTTCCTCATCCTGGATGTGTTCTATAATGTCAAATAGGATTTCTTTAGGATTTCTTGAAATGACATTAACAGTCTTCCTGGTGCATGTGCAGAAGGTACTATTACAAGCACATTCTTGACCAGACTGGGATTGATCTGTCTCATAAGCAGCATTGATGAATTTCTCATCGCTGTAGTCATCACTTGATGAGTCATAGGAGTTTGAAGACTCTGAAGATTCAGGCGAGTCTTCCATTATAGAGAATAAACTAGCTCTGGTCTCTTCCGAGAGATCCTGCTGGTTTATTTTCTTTTTCTTATTGGACTTGCAATCCTTCGCCCTG
>NW_025817191.1:0-1646 GCF_002878395.1 Capsicum annuum | reverse complement strand
GAATGAACCCATATCTTATGATGATTATTATGAAATCTTGATTTTTATGATTTTGAAAGATGAATTTACATATGTGGAGATATAAAGCATGAATCTTGAATGATATTTATCATGATTTTGATATTTGGATCGTGAATCCCCATTGAAAATTGTGTTTTTTTTAGAAAGTGTGTGTTATAAGCACGTTGATGTTGAATATTTGAGATATTTTGAATGATTTAACCTTTTGGTATTAAAGGAGTTGTTTTGAACTCGAGTGTGAAAGAAATCCACAACGTGGTTGATTTTGATAAATGGGAAGCATGATGGCTCCCGATGTATATTTCTATATTACTAAAATTATTTTGTTGTGGATTCTCTTTGAAATGATCTGAGCTAAGTCCGGGAGAAATCTTTAGCACCGAGTAGGAGGTATAAAGCGACCTTACTTTCCTAGAACTATGTGCCCCCGTAGGAAAGTAAGGTTCAGGTGCTCAGTTCCAGGTTCGATAGTGATTCTTTAGGCATGCTGTTCTACATCCTCTATTGTAGTGACTCCTCATGTTTCGAGGATGTGATTTCAAATGTTGGTTTCACGGAATCGTTTACATTTGATAACTGATTATGAGTAAGTTAGGGCATGTCTCAATGGCTCACTGGTTTTATTGATTTTCTTAGAGGCTTGTCAGGCTAGTATAGATGTTGGGAGTTGACTAATAAGTCGTATTTTGTTATCTTTCTGAAATTCTTTTATTCTTAGATGATGATTACTCTGTTGATATTTGAGGTTTATTTATGGAAACCCCATTGATTTGTGTTGAACTGAACGAAAATGGCTCAAAGGGTTAGCTTGGGGCTACTCGTAGCCTCAAGCACCGTGTGACGCTCTGGGACCCATTTTTTGGGGCATTACAAACTTGGTATCAAAGCCTAAGGTTTTAAGGTATCCTAGGGAGTCTGACAAACGACTTTAAGTAGAGTCTTGATCATCGGTGTGTAGCGCGCCACATCTATAAGCAAGAGGCTACAAGACGTTTTAGGAAAATGTGTGATTCCTTCTTTCAGAAGTCTATCATGCTTAAAGTATCTCTCTCTGCTATTGATTCGTGCTCTCCTCTTTAAAAAATATGCCTCCACGTCGAGTGATAAGAAATAATGATGGTCAGCAGCCTTAACCTGCTGACCCATTGAATGAAAACGTGTCTCATATTAAATTTTAGGCGTTGGCCCAAGCTGTTACTGCAAATGTTCAGGCCAACCCGGCCCCGGCTCCACAGCAGCAGAGAGGTGATTCAGCTGCTGCCAGGATCCGTGAGTTTATGCAGATGAATCTGCCAAAATTCTATGGGTCCAAGTCTGATGAGGATCCACGGTTGTTTTTAGAGGAGGTGCGGAAGATTACTTAGGTGATGCATGTATCTGAGGAACATAGTGTGGAGTGGCTACGTATAGGTTGAAAGACCTTGCTTATGACTGGGTTGTTGCTTGGAGAAAAGGTAGAGGTGAGGAAGTTGTCCCTATAACTTGGCAAGAGTTCCAAGATGCATTCCTGGATAAGGTTTTCCCTTTGGAATTGAAGGAGGCGAAGGTGGAAGATTTTATAAACCTGCGACAGGGCTCTATGACTGTTAGGGAGTACTGTCTAAAGTTCAATCAGTTGGCCAAGT
>NW_025817190.1:0-1692 GCF_002878395.1 Capsicum annuum | reverse complement strand
AACTCGTTATGGACATTTTGAGTTTCTATGTCTTTCGGGTTAACTAATACCCCAGCAGCTTTCATGGACCTCATGAATCGAGTGTTCAGACCATATCTGGATATGTTTGTCATAGTGTTCATCGATGACATACTTGTGTACTCCCGTAGTGAGAATGAATAGTCTGATTATCTCCGAACTGTCTCGCAAACCCTTAGAGATCACAACTTGTTTTTCAAGTTCAGTAAGTGTGAGTTTTGGCTAAGGTCAGTTGCTTTTCTGGGTCATATCATTTCTTTCGAGGGTATTAGATTTGATCCCCAAAAGACCAAAGCTATTAAAAATTAGCCGAGACCTATTTCTCCGACTGATATCCAAAGTTTCTTGGGTTTAGTTGGCTATTACCGCCGCTTTGGTGAGGGTTTATCCTCTATAGCATCTCCTATGACTCAGTTGACCCAAAAGAAAGTGAAGTTCTTGTGGTCCAAATCTTGTGAGAAGAGTTTTCAGGAGTTGAAGACTCGACTCACTTCAGTCCTTATTTTGACTTTGTCTGATGGTGTTGATGGTTTTGTGGTGTAATGTGATGCTTCGAGAGTTGGGTTGGGTTGTGTATTGATGCAGAAGGGTAAGGTGATAGCTTATGCTTCTAGACAGTTGAAACCCCATGAGAAAAATTAACCCACCCATGACCTTGAGTTGGCTGCTGTTGTGTTTGCTTTGAAAATCTGGAGACACTATTTGTATGGCGTCCATGTTGATGTTTTCACTAATCATAAGAGTCTACAGTATGTGTTTACCCAGAGAGAATTGAATCTGAGGTAGAGATGATGGTTAGAATTGTTAAAGAACTATGATATAAGTGTGTTGTACCATCCGAGCAAAGCTAATGTTATGGCGGATGGCCTAAGTAGAGTGTCCATGGGTAGTGTTTCACATGTGGTAGAAGGTAAGAAAGAGTTGGCTCGTGATGTACATCATTTAGCTAGATTGGGGGTTAGGTTGTTTGACTTTGCTGAAGGTAGTACAGGGGTTCAGAGTAGTTCTGAATCCTCCTTGGTTTCGGAAGTGAAGGAAAGGAAATACTTAGATGCTAGTTTGGTCAGACTAAGAAGTCAGTCAAGGACCAAAAAGTAGAGCTTTTCTCCCAAGGGGAAGATGGTGTGTTGAGATTGCAGGGTAGATTATGTGTCCCGAATGTTGATGATCTGAGATAGAGGATTATGGCTGAAGCACATGGGGCACGATATTCTATTCATCTTGGTGCCACAAAGATGTACCAAGACTTGCGAGAAATCTATTGGTGGAGTGTCATAAAGAAAGATATAGCAGCGTTTGTAGCTAAGTGTCCAACATGACAACAGGTTAAGGTTGAACACCAAAGACCTAGTGGTATGATGCAAGAGTTTAGTATTCCCACCTGGAAGTGGGAAGAGATAAATATGGACTTCGTGATTGGTTTACCTCCTTCCCGACGCCATCATGATTCTATTTGGGTTGTGGTTGATAGGTTGACTAAGTTTGCTTACTTCTCGCCTGTTCATACTTCATATACTGCTAAGGATTACGCTAGATTGTATATCCGAGATCTAGTCAGACTGTATGGAGTTCCCTTGTCTATCATTTTGGATAGGGGTGATGATAGGCGAAATTACGCGCCTATATCAATATATTTTGCCCATATTTTAGCCTAGTTTCGAGAACTAATTATCT
>NW_025817189.1:0-1456 GCF_002878395.1 Capsicum annuum | reverse complement strand
TCCTGTTGTTTATCATTTTGAAAGATGAATTTACATGTGTGGAGATACAAAGTATGAATCTTGAACGATATTTATCATGATTTTGATATTTGAGTCGTGAATCCCCATTGGAAATTGTGTTTTTTTGAGAAAGTATGTTTTATAAGCATGTTGATGTTGAATATTTGAGATATTTTGAATGATTTGACCTTTTGGTCTTAATGGAGTTATTTTGAACTCGAGTGTGAAAGAAATCTACAACGTGGTTGATTTTGATAGATGGGAAGCATGATGGCTCCCAATGTATATTTATATATTACTGAAATTATTTTGTTGTGGATTGTCTTTGAAATGATCTGAGTTATGTCCGGGAGAAATCTTTAGCACTGAGTGGGAGGTATAAAGCGACCTTACTTCCTTAGAACTACGTGCCTCCGTAGGAGTGAGCCTGAGGCTGATTTATATAGTGATCACTAGTTTGTGTAGATTTGATATCGATAGTCCTACTCCGATGGCAAGGATAGGACGGTTCTCCCTAACGTGGGTTGTACGTTGGACTCCATGTAGCTCACATGGTTTATGTCGGTTATAGGATCTCCCAGTGTGTGTGTTTCCTTGTGTCTATGGTGAATGGTGAAGAGTTTTGAAAGTGAAATTGTGAAATTCTTTCGAAAGATTTAAATGATATTTATATTATGAGAATTGATATTCTTGATGAACTGAAAGTGATTGACAAATTATATGATGACTCACATGTGTTATTGAACTTATTTCATCCTCTCATGATTATGATGATTTTCTTCGGGCTATGTAAGTCTTTCATGCATTCTGCATATTTCTTATAAATATTTATGATGATGATATTTATACAACTATATACACCCCCATATACTCGGTTCCTTTCCCTATTACTGACCCATATCTTCGGTGTGGGCTGCATTTTCTCGAAATGTAGGTTCAAGTACTCAGTTCCAGGTTCGACAGTGATTCTTCGGGCATGCTTTTCTACATCCTCTGTTGTGGTGAGTCGTCATGTTCCAAGGACGTGATGTCTGATGTTGGTTTCACGGAATTTTTTACATTTGATAACTGAGTATGAGTCAGTTGGGGCATGTCTCAATGGCTCGCTGGTTTTATTGATTTTCATAGAGGCTTGTCAGACTACTATAGATGTTGGGAGTTGACTAATAAGTCTTATTTTGTTATCTTTCTGAAATTCTTTTATTCTTGGATGATGATTACTCTATTGATATTTGAGGGTTATTTATGGAAACCCCGTTGATTTGTGTTGAGCTGAATGAAAATGGCTCAAAGGTTAGCTTGGGGCTACTCGTAGCCTCAAGCATCCTGTGACGCTTCGGGACCCATTTTTCGGTGCATTACATGTAACTCCTCGACTAAAGAGGTTTGGAATGTACAATAAATACTTACTAGGTAATAACAAATGGAAGGGTACATGAGAATGGGTACTATTGAA
>NW_025817188.1:0-1394 GCF_002878395.1 Capsicum annuum | reverse complement strand
GGCGATAAGGTTATTTATTTCAGAAATAGTAATTTTTCCCACATCTTTACTGACAAACTTTTGAATAGCAGAAAAAGTCATGCCAGTATTATTGGGCAATATAAAGGAAGACTGAGGAGGATAGAGTGCTTGAGTAATTGTTCCATCAGAATTTTGATAAGATCTTTCGATTATTTTGACATATGACGGTAAATATGCAGACATGAACCATGGTACAAAGAAAATAATTTTATTATGTAAAGCACAAATTTCATAGAATTCTTCTAAAATATTTCGTAATTCATCAGGAGTATATGTTTCAAAAAACCATGTCCTAAAGGTTTTCCATTTTTCAGAAAAAAATTCTTTCTGAATATATTTTCTTGCCTGAGAACCAGTACTAAAATCAATAAGTTGTGTCATCATGGTTAAACAGAATTGATGTCAAAATCCATTTCAGATGGGATAGGATTTTCATTATCAAAATCTTGAACTATATTACTTTTTGAGTTGATTTTTATCTTTTCTACATCTTTAGGTGTAGTATGCGAATCTACAGAATTAATAGTATGCAAAAATGCCGCTCGATTCCTAGCTGGACCATACTGAGGTTCTATAGGAGAAATATGATGAATAGAAGGAAGTCTTCGTGGTATTGAGAAAGAATTTCTATGGACTGGGGCATTACTATCATATTGTAGACAAATTCGTCCATCTGGATTTTGAGTTACTTGAGTTAACTCTGAATTAGTCACATCGTCCGCCAATTGTTTTAGGGAAGTGATTGAATTTAAAATCCATGTTTGGGGGAAATCAATTTCATCCCATCTAATAGGTCTTCGGGTAGTGACCCTAGATTTTATAAAATTAGTTTCAATAAGCATAGTGCAATTAGAATTATCATCAATTAACTTACATCGAGGATTTAGAGTTGATAATAATCGATAGTATATGCGGTAAGATAATCCTATTAGTTCAGATCCAGGTGCATAATCATATCCATGAGTTTTCACATTTAAGGTTAAAGCATGAAGAATATTTACATCAGTTAGAGATAATTGTAAAATATACAGGACCATAAGCAAGAGTAGATTCAATAGATCCCATTAAGGATTTTCGAAAATTTAGATTTCTAGCATCACGCAAAGCAGCTAAAAATGTTTCAGGGAGACCCTTTAGGGTTAAAGGTTGAAAGACAGTTTGTACTAAGCCAATATGCATATAATTATAATTATGTTTAAAAATATCAATATCATGCTTATTTAGGAGTTGAATAGTCTGTTCATCAGCATTTAAAGCAAGAGATTGTTCAGTTGTTTTAATAATTTGTTTATGTTTTATTTTATCAAAAAATCCATATTCATATACGGTTTTTAATTCAACTTTTGGAATTGTCCATTTATTCAATAGATCCA
>NW_025817187.1:0-1718 GCF_002878395.1 Capsicum annuum | reverse complement strand
TCTATTGGTTGGGGATTAGGGTTTGTTTGTTGGAATGGGCTAGCACTTGAGGAGCTAGTTGGTTCTAATTCTGCCAATTCTTTATAACTGATGGTAGAACTTAATATAGAGATTGTGTCTTCATCTTTTCCTTTAAAGATAGATTTGTTATTTCTATATCCTAAATTATCATTTCTCTCTAAGCAATTTTTAAAATGTTCTACACATTCTTTAATTTTCATGTCGTCTTTTTGACATCCTTTACATTTAAAAGTTATATTTTTATATTCTTCCGCTAAACTTTCGGCCTTTTCTATGGCCAAGTCTACTTCATATCCTTCTTGTAGGATTTCTATATTCATAAACTCGCTTTCTGTTTCTATATTACTTTCTGTGTCATCTTCGTCTAAACTTCTTTTAGTTGTGTAATTATAATCTGTAAACCTGACCGAGGTTTCTCCTTTGCTTGTAGTATATAATAGATGAGAGTCTGGCGTAAAAATTTTTGGTTTAGTAAATTTATTTAAATTCCATTCTAAACCTGCATATAATTCAGAGTCTATTTTTATTGGTTTTATTAAAC
This sequence comes from Capsicum annuum, assembly GCF_002878395.1. NCBI lineage: Eukaryota > Viridiplantae > Streptophyta > Magnoliopsida > Solanales > Solanaceae > Capsicum > Capsicum annuum. Next base: position 1,156 of record NW_025817187.1, on the reverse strand, counting down.
TTATGCCTTTATTTCCCATTATTTCAACTACATCATTTACTTTTAGTTTAAATTTTGTATTACTACTTAAAGTTAATTTTCCAATAAAACCTATGCACATTAATAAATTATTTCCACTATTCATTTCTTCGTATCCTTTAGTTTGAATTCCTATCTTAATATTTTTTCCAAATTCTTTTAAACTCATTAGAAAGTCTGGACTTATATAGAATATTCCGCCATTATTAGTCATATCTACTTCAGTTAATCCTATTATTGATTTCTTAATGTCTGACCATCTATCATCATATATTGTTAGTAATACTTTGGATCCGAGATTTTTTCTAGTTAGACCTTTTATTCCTATAACTATTAAACCCATATGCATTAAGACCATTCTATTTTTTAGATGTCTTAAAGAATTAGCATTTACTAAATCTAATATTTTAAAGTCCTCTCCTATAGCAGATATTTGCTCTTCTCTATAATGTCTATATAACTGATTATCTGTAGAAAAATATCCTGCGTTATATAGTGTTTTAGGATTTAATAATTTTAATTGGTGTTGTTGGAAAATTTGTAAGTCCTTGTCTACATCTATTATTTCGTTAAGTTCTTGGTTCTGCTCTATATTAGGTTGTCTTCTGCATATTCTAGATAATATATTATTATTTCCTATTCTATTTTCTGAAAAACTTATTCTTTGTCTTTCTTCTCCTTGTCTTGCATTATCTTCGATGGCTCTCCGTCTATTTGATAGAAAGTCTATTTTTGTGGTTTTCTTATTATATTTTTTCGTTCTTGTTTAGGAGTTAATTCGATTCTTTTTAATTGGTTAATAAGTTCGTCTATTTCGAGGTTATTTTTTGGTTGGATTTCTTTATTTATTAAGATGTCTATTTTCTTATGTAAGTCTAATAGTAATTCTATTATGATGTTATTTTGTTTTAATAGAATTTTATCTGTTTGACTTGAAGGTATATGCCTAGATAACCCTTCAGGTTCACTATGATAATTTTTTGATTTTTCTAGTGCTCTATTGTAATTTATATCTTCTTCACTCATGAAAGTGATATTTCTTCTAATCTTTTTGTTATTTCTTGCAAGTCTTTAATCTCTGTTGTTATAGTTTCTACTTGTTCTATAAGCCTAGCTATTAGTTGGGTTGTTTTTACTT
>NW_025817186.1:0-1239 GCF_002878395.1 Capsicum annuum | reverse complement strand
TATATATATATATATATATAACTTTGTAACCCGATTATCTTCACAGAAACTTGGATGAAATTTGACACACAAGATTAAAGAAGCAGAGCATTCTGCAATTCAATTTAACAGACTGAGGATAAATACACATCTTAGTCTACAAGAAATAAATCATTAGAATAGTCTAATAAACAAGACTAATACATCTAGAGACGGAAGATACAATAGTGTGATTTTCTAGAAAACCCATTTCTCAATCAATCGAAAATCCATTATTCCTCAATCTAAAAACATCGTTAATCTTTGATTTTGTTACTTTGTTCTTCTTCTTCTTCCTTTTAAATCTATTACCCAGATGAGCTTTGAGTTGTGTTGTATTAGCAAAAAGGGGCAGAGGGCGACTAGGCCTGACCTCAATAAAACACACAACCATTAGTGATATCAATCATAAGTGATATTACCCCACCAGAAGGCATAAACAATTATATTGCCTTCTGGTACATACACAAATCTATGCTAGCTAACAAAGAAGTTGTATTTGTCATAGTTACATCTAAGACTTGGCATCATCTATTTGTCTAATTGGATAAAGCCTCTAGCCTGTCTAGGAAGATGAGAAAGGGACTGAGTGATAAGAATCTGCGTAGATGTGGAAGCCAATTTGGCTAACCAGTCAGCAACTTGATTCCCCTCCTGAAAACAGTGAGTTACTTGAATCCCAATTCTATTCTTGATGCTTTTGATGTTGTCCACAACTTGTTTCAGCTTCATATTAGTGACAAGATTGTTGTTCAGCATGTTCGTTATGATCGTGAAGTCTAGCTCGAGAGTGAAATTAGTGTATCCTTGATATTCACACCATTTCACTCCAAACTCGGCTGCCAACGCTTTTGCCATATTACTGCTACTACAACTGACAGAAATGGAAAATGCCATAACCATATAGCCTCGACTATTCCATACAATTCCACCAACACCAGCCTTACCACTTTCATGTAAGTAACTACCGACTGTAGTGATTTTAATTCAGTCAGCTTGAGGGAAGCTCCAAGTAACCTGATGTAACTTTTGAAATGGCCTGAGCTTCTTTATTGTGAGACACAGAGTTGGCCAGTGATTGATGTATTGCAAGTCTTTAAAATATTTCATCATTACAGATTTGATAAGACCAAAAGCTTGATAAATCATCTTACTATAGCAGAAGTGTCTTTGGCCTCAAAATTTAGAAGAATACCATTGTTTCCAAATTTCCCAACAAAT
>NW_025817185.1:0-1011 GCF_002878395.1 Capsicum annuum | reverse complement strand
TATTGTACGAACAGATAATACACAGGTACGCTGGTGGTTAACAAAGAAAATACAAAATTCAGTTACAACAAAAGAGATACGGAGACTAGTCTTGAATACATTAAATTTCACATTTATAATTGAAGTAATTAGTACTAACAAAAATGTTATTTCAGATTACATATCAAGACAAAGCTACACAGACTGATATAATAGAAGAGGATACTCTAGAAAAAATACTCAACACCCTTACTACGCTTTCAATGAAAGTGGACAGTATGGGTAATGAAATAGAAAAGCTAAAGACTAATGAGGTTAAACTGAAGTCTATAGCTACAACTCAGCTAACTCAGTAGTGTGTAGAGCTATGTCAATCAGAAGACATTAAAGTTCCAAAGCTAGAAGGAGACGATGGGACACTCCATAAAACCCATAACATTTATAAATCTACTTCTGCAGGTACAAGCAAAGGAGTTAGGAAAAACACAAATACGAACCTAAACAAGCTATTTGATAAACCATATATACCAAATACATCAAAAGATCCCATGTTTATACCCCCACAAATTACCACATACCGAGATAGTCTAAACCAAGACAAAAGGACTTGCAACTACACAGCCCGGACATATATAGAAAATATCTACAATGTACAAACCTTTTTAAATACTAAACCCAGAGCTATAAATATCCAAGAACCAGATACAAACTATATAACCCAGACCAGATATAATAAGCTAATTGCTTTACCTAAAACCAAACCAAGTCTAGTTAAAACTTGCTATGAATATGGACTACTCAGTACTGTATATACCTCTGACGGAAATGAGATATCCACTATACCGGAAATATATAAAGCATTTATCATTTTTAAAAGAATAACCAAAGGTACCCTATTTTTTTATAAAAATTTACACGGCACCAGCAGAGATATTATATGTTTGTCACGCCCCAAAATCCCATCGGGCCGGACTGGCACCCGAAGCCGAGAAGGCCCGGGAGAACCCGTTCAAATACCTGTACTTTCACTTA
>NW_025817184.1:0-1776 GCF_002878395.1 Capsicum annuum | reverse complement strand
AACCAAAAAGATTCGATTTTAAGTTTGAAAGGGTTTTCATTATTAAGTAACAAAATGGAGATTTGTTTTGAAAAGGACTTTTTATAATCAAAACTCGGAGTCACCACTTGTCGTAATTCGGTGTGCCAAGTCACCTTTGGAAATCCTGTTCAAAATGGTTTTGACTCTTTAAGACTGGTTTACGAACAGAGATTCCGGCTAAGGAATTCTGTTGACCGAGGGAAAGGTGTTAGGCACCCCTTGATCTCATGGTTCGACCACGGTCGCTCGGTGGAATGTATCGGCTAATTTAGACACTGTAAAATGTACAAACCACATAAACACACACAAAAAAAAACAAAACAAATCAAATAAAATTCAAACCAAAATAATGTCCAGTCCAAAAGATAGAAAAATGCAAAAATGTAAATCCTATTCTAAACTAATTTTAGACTGATGCTCTACCCGATGCCTCGGGCCTCCGTCATGAATGTCCTTCGGGTAAAAATATTTCGGTGCATTCCCCGGCGAATAAACACAAATACCTTGAGGCATTCCCCGGCCAAATGATACATTTGATCCAAAAAGCAATAAAACTAAGCCATTCAACACATGTTTCAAGCATTCAATATTCCACAATTCCTAAAAATTCGCCTACTCCTTATCGTTTGCCTACCCGTTTTGACTTAAAGCATGATACTAACACATTAAACATCAACAATGAATGAAAATACGACAATACTCACTTTTTATCGATTTTTGCAATTCCCGCCCCAAAACAATCCATTATAATTCTCAAACGATATACCATTTCATCACATAATCCAAGTAAATGAACGACGCATCAACACAAGCACCTATCCATTACCAACGGAGAACTCAACATCAAACATTCAATTCAATGTATCAAAATAGACAAAACAATGAAATAAAAGAGAGTGAACTGGACGGGAACGAGTCTACATCAGGTGTTTTAGTTGGTTTCTTTTCGAACTGTTTCGTCGAAACTGACCTGGACAGTTGGACGGAGGGGTTTTCCAGTAGAATCAGCCAAAAATAGGGATGAGGGTGGCTGGCAGTGTATTTCTGGTAGTGAATCCGGCGAGTACGTCACCGAAAAACCAAACCAAGGGTCGTTTTCCCTCTTTCTCCTCTCTCTCGCGTTCACAAATCACTTCTCCCCCAGTTCACTGTTTTTCCTTTGATCTCTACATTTATCTCCCTATCACTCAGTTTCCTCTCACAATCGCTCCATTTTATTTTATTTTTTGCTTTTTTTCTGATTTTTCAATCTAGGTGTGTACCATGTTCGATGGTGAGTGTGTATGGCCTGAGGTATGTGTGCTCTACTGTGAATTCAGAGATTTTGTGCTCGGTGTGTGTGGAATCTTTAATAGGTTCCTTTCTATTATTTTATTTTTTGTCCTCCCCCTGTTATTTGGATGACGATGATATATGGTGAGTATATGCTAGTGTGATTTTTGAGTAAAAAGGTGCCAAGATTCTATTAATAAATTCAATAACTAGAATTGTTTTGCCATAAGAGAAAAGATAAATTTTTGACAGAATTAACCTATCTTCAAATACATTTTAATTACTAGAAAGAGATCACTTCTATTTGGACTCCGTTGGTGGCAACTTGTAACGACACATGGGACAATTTGGGTTTTTAAGAAGCCAAGTCTCGATGCAGCCATAATGGAAACTGTGGCTGCAAGGCAAGCTGTATTGTTGTGATCTAGGTGAGTAACTTTCCTTGCATATCACACACTCATCTGTCCATTCGTTTTCTGGAAG
>NW_025817183.1:0-3062 GCF_002878395.1 Capsicum annuum | reverse complement strand
TCGAAGGACTGTGTTTCATGTTTGGCGCAATTATCAATCAAGATATGAATGTTTGGGAGTGGAAAGTCGTCTTTGGGACTGGCTTTGTTGAGGTCCCTATAGTGTACGCAAACTCTAACCTTCCCATCCTTCTTAGAGACAGGCATAAAGTCGGCCAACCAGGTCAAATATTTGGTTACTCGAAGGATACCTGGGTCGATTTGCTTAGAGATCTCCTCTTTGATCTTCAAACTCAGCTCATGCTTGTAATTCCTGAGTTTCTTCTTGACAGGGTGACAAGATGGGTCAGTAGGCAGTCTATGAGCCACTATTGGAGTTCTTAGCCCCTTTATATTGGCGTAAGACCAAGCGAAGACATCTGAATGCTTTTTCAGGAACTGGATGTATTTCTCTTTCTTTTCTTTAGGCAAGTGGATGCTAACACAGGTCTCTTTTATGTCTTCTGAAGACTCTATGTTCACTATTTCTGATTCCGTGAGGTTTGCCTTAGGTTTGTCTTCAAAGTCTTCAACCTTACTGACAAATTCCTGGGGGATTTCAAATTCCTCTATATCATCAACCTCGCTTATATTATGTTGTATTGTCTTATTAGATGTCACAATCTCAGATTCAATAGTTTTAAATGTGATTTTGCTGAAAGAAAAAAAATAAAGAACGTTAATAATCGAAAGGGGAAATTTTATTAATACTGTGAAATGTCTTGAAACATAGCATTGAAAGGAAAATAAAGAAACTAAAACTTCAAACTGTCTCGACTAATCGAGTTTATTATAAAAGAAAAACATTCAAACTCTATCATGTCTACCCAAGTACTCGACGAGGCTTGGACGGAGTGACAGTCCAGCTACTGATGGTGAAATTTTGTTCATGGATCTGTCTAGGGGCTCCTCCTTCCTCAATAATAATGATACGTCAACCATCCCCCTCGATTAGAAAAGAAGCTTCAAGCTTTCCAAGACATCTTCTTCTTCGTGATCCAAAAAATTGGCAGAACGGAAGGACTCATGTAGTGCAGGCAGGGGATTGGGCAAAGGATGGTAGTAGCCTTTCAGAGGAGGCTCCCAGTCGAGGTAATCTTCTAGAGTGCTTCTGTATCCTTAACCGAATGTGTCCATCTTAAGCTGTGGCTGTATGGGCTCAATGATTCCTTGCAGTCTTGCCCCCAAAACCTTTGCCTGGTTTATACCCTTTCATCAACTTTCCACCTGTGTCTTTCCAAGTTATGTCTACCTCCACGACCTCATTCCCGGTCATGTCTACCTTCACGATTTCAATCTCATCTTAGTCTTTGGGAAGGAAGGTGATGTCCTCAGTCATAGCGAGCCCTTTTAACATTTCTGTTATTTTATTAACCTCATTTTCATCATCTTCGTGAAACCCCGCAGAGTGGAAGATTTGATATAGTGACAATACAGATCATGGCATGTTTTCGTATTTGATTCCCTTTTCATCAACTGTGTAGCCTAGCCCGTAAATGTATTCCTTCTCCTAAAATTCCAAAGGATCAACTATCCCTTGTAATCTAGCGCTGAGACCTTTGTCCTCTTCGTACCCCAGCCAACGCACGTAACTCAAGGCATCTAGAGGTTTCTGGAGTTGCATGCAACTCAATGTGTCTTCCTCGATATTCCTAATCCATTCTAAGGCATCAAGGCCTCCTCGTATTCTTTCGCCCCATATCAACACCTCTTGTTAAAAGTATTCAAATTGGATATATTAGTGAAGTGTGGAAGGGACTGCACCGGCTATATGGATCCAAGGTCGCCCGAGCAGCAAATTGTATGAGGTAGGAATGTCTATTACCTAGAAGGTTATGGGGAATGTGGCAGGGCCCAGTGTAATGTTCAGCATAATTTCCCCAACAGTGTTTCATCTAGAGCTATCATATGCCCTTATAACCCTTATTCGGGGTTTGATTTGGGTCATGTCAACTTTATAACTTGTCAGGGTAGCCAAAGGACAGATGTTTACTCCTAAACCTGGATCAATCAACACATGCAAAACTACCCGCCCTTCATGTTGAATGGAAATATACAACGCGTCATTATACGACCCTCCTTCGATGCCCCATACCAGCTCAAGGGTGTGGAATATTTCCCCGTTGAGGTCTTTCTTTCCTTCAATGGCATATATGGAATGCCCTTTCTTCCCATGCATCATGACCTCCTGGTGGTCGTATTCAAACTTAATACATTGATGAAGAGTGGAGGATACGGCGCCATCTGTATGAAGCCATGGACGTCCGAGCAGCAAGTTGTAGAAGACGGGAATATCCATTACTTGGAAGGTTATAGGAAAAGTGACTGGGCCCATAATCATGTCCAATGTGATTTCCCTAATAGTGCCCCTTTGGGAGCCATCGAAGCCTTTCATGTTCATCTGCCAAGTCTTCACTTTGGATATATCAACCTCCAATCTAGTCAAGGTGTTCCAAAGGGTAAATATTTAATCCTGAGCCTGGATCAATCAGCACACGGGATATTATTCCCCCCTCATACTGCAATGTGATGTGTAGAGCTCGATTATATGCTCTACCTTCGGATGGTAATTCATCATCATGAAATGATATCTTCTATGCCTCGAATACTTACCTTACCACATGGGCCATCTCTTCGCCTGTTATGGTGGTTGGCACATAAGCTTCTTTTAGGACCCTTATCAAAGCCTTTTGGTGATTTTTGAAAGTCTGTAGCAATGTCAAGATTGATATTTGAGCCGGAGTGTAGCTCAGCTGCTCAGCCATAGAATACTCCTTGGACTGTACTTTCTTCCAAATGCTATCTTCTTTAACCCCCATGGCAGGTTTCTTTCCCTTACTAGAACTTCCCTAAAATAAGTTTTCAAGCGTGTATATTCTGCCTGATCTGGTCACCCTTTGCGCAGCTTCTGTCTCAGCTATCTTCGCCTTTCTCGGAATATTGAGTGCATAATTCCATGGAACTGCATGAGGATTGTATACAGTCGTGGTAGCTTTCACAACAGTGAAGAGAGCTTTGGGCGTGGCAACCTCGACCTCAAATGGTGCTTGCTTCTGTACATTGATAGGAGTACTGTTTCCCTTT
>NW_025817182.1:0-5503 GCF_002878395.1 Capsicum annuum | reverse complement strand
AACTCTTCTTTTGAGTTCGGTCTCATCTTAAAAAATAAATCTTGACCTAATAATTGGTACCAACATATTTAAAAATATGAATTAAAAAAAAGTGTTAAACTATAAGACATGATAGAGTGGACCAACTTGGTTGTGAATTATAGATTCTTATGGTATCTGTAATTGTACTAAAGTTGCACTTGTAAAGTTTTCTATCTCTAATTCAAGTTTAAAATAAATCTTACCTCATTGTTTCATGTGCATCATGGGGTGAGCTTTAGATTGAAAATTCAAAGGCATCGCTCTGTTGATCTAGAACTTGGCTTGAATGTTTATTGAAGTAAAATTTTGAGATACACTTGGTTTGGGAAAGGATTGTAGGCCTTCTTTGATCCGATTATGCATTTCAAAACCCACCAAATGACATTAAATCCTAGCACTTTCCCCTTTGAGCCTGAAACATTTTCCTTGGATAACCACATCTAAGCCTATACCTTTCGAGTGCTTATATGCACTATCCCTCTTTTGGCCTACCTCATTGAGTGCACTAAATATGTACAAGTTGCGAATGAAGATCAAATATCAAAGGCGCCAAAATCAAAGAACGTATAGCCTCGGGAGAACAAAAACAAAAGACGACTTCAAAGAAAAAGGAGCAAAACCTCCATTAAAAAAAACAGAAAACTCCAACAAAGATGGAGAATCTTCATTAAAAAATTAATAAAAAATACCTTTATCAAAAAGAAAAGGGGAAAAGATCCAGCACATGATTCAAACAAAGTAGAATCAAATACACAATAAGGGGCAAATAAGCACAAGAAGGAAGATCTAGTGTCAAACCGCAACAAAAAGCATAGAAACAGTCCAGTGCTTATTGAGAAATTCGTCACTTACATCCCAAATAAATATCCTACGCATCCCTAAGCTAACACTACAAGACAATAACAAGTCCTCAGTGTTCTTACATTAGTGGATACTTACATGATTTTCAAGCTTATGGTATCTCATTACATGCGTTGAATATCACTCTGAGTGTGAGTGATTCTTGAATCTCCTCAAATATGAACTCTTTTATTATGATTGTATTAGGACTTTTGTTGTGGCAAGGGCACTTGAAACATGAGTATAAGAAGAATTTTAAACCCTTGATTGAGGCCAGATAAGCAGACCTTGTCGAAGCTTAAGTATATTCAAGGTACCATTTGAAACTATAGGAATCACTTATAATGTTGATCTTAATTTTTGCTCGAAAGTAATTAGAGATAATTCAACCATGATGCTAATTGTTGGTATCAATTGAAGTCAAGAAATAAATGGATTTCATTCTTTTCATTCTCCAGATATTTACAAAGCACATACTTTCAAAAAAAAATATTAGGTTCTTGTGAACTACGTTATACTTGATTCTTGCTACGCAAGATACGTAGGCAATCCTATGATAGGGTTTGGTCTCGTTGAATAAAACTTTTTACATCCCTGAAAGGTATAACACCGGGCATTTAAAAAAAATTCAAAGTTCTTCGTATTCAAAATAGGGGCATATTTTATTTTTATTTTTAAAAAAAAAAATCTCGCTTACCTCAATAGGTAAAACATCTCCTAAGTACTCTTTAGGGAATAAAACTCCCTAATTCTTATATCTTCTTCATAGGGCGTCATCCCTTAGTGGACATATTATCTCATCTTCATAGGGAGACATCCCCTAGTTGACATCTTATCTCGTCTTCATAGGGCGCCATCCCTAGTTAACATCTTATTCATCTTTATAGGACACTATCCCCTAGTTGACATCTTATTCTTCTTCATAGGGCACCATTCCCTAGTTAACATCTTAGGAAACACCATTTCCTAATTTTCTTATTTCGTCTTCATAGGTTGCCATCCCCTAGTTGACATCTTATCTCATCTTCATAGGGCGCCATCCACTAGTTGACATCTTATCTCGTCTTCATAGGGTGTCATCCCCTAGTTGACATCTTATTTTGTCTTCATAGGACGTCATCCCCTAGTTGACATCTTATCTTATCTTCATAGGGTGTCATCCCCTAGTTAACATCTTATTTAATCTTTATAGGGAGCCATCCCCTAGTCGACATTTTATTCTGTCTTCATAGGGCGTCATTCCCTAGTTGACATTTTATTTCGTCTTCATAGGTCATCATCCCCTAGTTTACATCTTATTCGTCTTCATAGGGTGCCATCCCCTATTTAACATCTTATTTCGTCTTCATAGGGCACCATCCCTTAGTTGACATCTTATCTCATCTTCATAGGGCACCATCTCCTAGTTGATATCTTAATTTATCTTCATAAGGCGTCATCCCCTAGTTGACATCTTTTTCGTCTTCATAGGGCATCATCCCCTAGTTGATATTTTATTTCATCTTTATAGGGTGCCATCCCCTAGTGGATATCGTATTTCATCTTTATAGGGCGCCATCCCACAGTTGACATCTTATTCATCTTCATAGGGAGCCATCCCCTAGTTGACATCTTATCTCGTCTTCATAGGGCGCCATCCCCTAATTGACATCTTATTCGTCTTCATAGGGCGCCATCACCTAGTTGACATTTTATTTAATCTTCATATGGCGCCATCCCCTAGTTGACATTTTATTTCGTCTTCATAGGGCACCATCCCTAGTTGACATATTATCTCATTTTCATAGGGCGCCATCCCCTAGTTGACATCTTATTCGTCTTCATAAAGCGCCATCACCTAGTTGACATCTTTTTCATCTTCATAGGGTGCCATCCCTTAGTTGACATTTTATCTCATCTTCATAGGGCGCCATCCCCTAGTTGACTTATTATTTCATCTTTATAGGGCTCCATCCCCTAGTTGACATCTTACTCATCTTCATAGGGCGCCATCCCCTTGTTGACATCTTATTTGTCTTCATAGGGCGTCATGCCCTAGTTGACATCTTTTTTCATCTTCATAGTGCGTCATCCCCTAGTTGACATCTTATCTCATCTTCATAGGGTGCCATCCCCTAGTTGACATCGTATATCGTCTTCATAGGGCGTCATCCCCTAGTTGACATCTTATCTCATTTTCATAGGGCTCTATCGCCTAGTTGATATCTTATCTCATCTTCATAGGGCGTCATCCCCTATTTAACATCTTATTTCGTCTTCATAGGGCGTCATCTCCTAGTTGACATTTTATTTTGTCTTCATAGGGCACCATCCCCTAGTTGACATCTTATTCGTCTTCATAGGACGTCATCCCCTGGTCGACATCTTATTAGTCTTCATAGGGTGTCATCCCCTAGTTGACATCTTATTCATTTTCATAGGGCGCCATCTCCTAGTGTACATCTTATTTCGTCTTTATAGGGCGCCATCCCCTAGTTGACATCTTATTCTTCTTCATAGGGCGTCATCCCCTAGTTGATATTTTATGAAATAAACCTTCCTATTTTTCTTCTTTATGTCTTCATAGGGTATGACAATCCCTAGTCACATTTTTAGAAGTAAAAATCCTAATTTTTTTTCATGCATTCGCAAGGCATAACATCATTTAGTTGCATTATTGAGATCAAGAATCTTATTTTATTGCATACCTAGCTTTGATTTCTATCATTTTTATTTATTTATTTTTAAATTATTGTGTAGTTTTTCTAATAACTCACAAAATTTTTCTAGTGCAAACTGGGGCAGAAAAATTTTGTATGTTTTGTTTTGTTTTCTTTGATGGCTTGCAGGTTTTTCTGCAAAGCACAGGTTTATCTAAGAATGGAATTTCATCTACGATTAGAATAAAGAAGAATGATCAGTTTGAAGATAGTTAGAGTCAGCTTTGCATCTGTAGCGGTCCAACATCTCAAGAGACATCTTTTTAGCTTCTGATCAGGAGAACACGCATCCAAAGGATTCTATGAACTGTTCTTTGGTAGAGTGTCAATGCCTCAATCTAAGTTTCAAGTTCAAGTCTCAGATCCTAATTTCAAGATCAAATTTTGAGATCAAGGTACGTACCAAAAGAAGGTGAGGCAATAACTGAAGATCCAAGAGGAAGATCTGAAGAAAGAGAATCAAGACAAATAGAATAGATAGGATCTTGTACTTTTATTTCTAGTTTCATTTTTGATGTAATAAAAGGAGCAACGAACTAGAAACTCGAAGGGACCTAAACTCAACTCTCCAACTCATCCATTCATTCCTACACCTATTTGAACTATACATGACATGATTCTCTTATAACCCGAGATATGTAGGCTGCTCAAAGCAAGGGCTCGGACACACCTCTTTCCCAATATTTATTTTTTCTATTTTTGAATAAATGGTTTGGCAAAAAATTAGTTATGTTTACTTCTTTTCTTGAAAACTCTCTATATTTCCAAGAAAAGTGAGCATTCTATAAACACCTAATTTTTTACCAAACCTAACGTTTTTATATCATTTTAGTGCTCAATTTATTTATTTTTTATTTTTAGGGCTAAATTAGATATTTTAAGTTTATTTTATTTTACAAGGTTTGTTAAAAGTTTTGAAAACTACAAAAATAGAGTCACATTTTAATAAGCTTTTATTTTATTAATTATTTATTTATTTACTTTTAAAAAATAATAAAAATTATATTTGTCTTGTTATTTCAATTTTTAATAAGGAATCTAGTGATATTAATATTTTTTAATCATATTTCTAAGACTAGCTATTTAACTTATTTGTATTTAGTTAGTTTAAAATAGATTTTATTATTTTTATTTTACTTAAAATATTAATTGGAAAAAAAAAAAAAAGAAAAAGAGAAACCTAAAACTACCCAATATCCCCATTCCCCTTAACCTAAACTACCCATTCCCACACCTTAAAACCACCCCCACTTTTCCCTCACAAACTCTCTCAACTGCACACATGCACACACAACACTCTCCTATATATGGACATACACCACATACGAACAAAAGGAACCAAAAAGAGAACATTGAATGAAAGAAAAACACAGAAAGAAAGAATAATAAAGAAAGAAAAACACTTAGAAAAGAAAAGAAGGGAGAATAGAACACAAAAAGAGATTAGAGAAAAGAAATAGAAAACAAGAAGAAAAAGTGAGAAAAACGAAGACAGAAAAAAAGAAGAGAAAAAGAGTTTGGGTTAAGAGTTCGGAGTTTCGTTTGACATTTTTGGTGAGGGTTTTTCTTGCGACGTTACTTGATTCTATTTGTTGTACAGGTTCTTGACTGATACCTTTCTATTTTGTTTATTATAAGTTCATTATGAATCAATATATGGACAAAGTTATTTAAATGATCTCCTGTATTATTCATTATAGTTCAGTTTGATATTCCTGGCAGAGCTTCTGCTATGCAAATAAACTCTTTTCTTGAAATTTTTTTATACGAAGAAGCGAGGGAGAAGATCAAAACAAAATACTTATAAAATTTGATTTGTATTTGATTATATCGTGTGTTAAGTGTTTATTTATATAAATGGGTCATAACTATCTACCCGCTAGACTATTGTGTATGTAATATCCTTAGTTCATTTTAATACTAGTTCTTAACATAATTAGTAT
>NW_025817181.1:0-1269 GCF_002878395.1 Capsicum annuum | reverse complement strand
ATACTTAAAAGATGGTGGAGGTTCAGGACCCAACAATCTCTTTGGGATGATTTTTTAATGAAGAAATATTGCAAGAGATCACATCCAGTGAGCAAAGTTCCTCGGTCAGCTGACTCACACAATTGGAAAAGCTTGATGAAGATCAAAGCGCAAGCAGAACCTCACATTATATGGAAAGTTCAAGAAGGAAATTCCAGATTTTGGTGGGACAACTGGACTGGTTTAGGTGCCTTCGCCAAGCTGTGCCAGGGCCCAGGTACGTCTCCTAAAATTCTTATCAACTCTTTTATTGAGAATGGTACCTGGAACTTTGAAAAGTTAAGTACAGTTATTCCTAATTACATTGTGAACCTGATTTCTAATGTTGTAATTGGTAATTACAACGATCTTGACTACCCCATATGGAATCCCTCTGAGAATGGTATTTTCACTAATATTTTTGCCTGGCTGATTGTTAGGAATCAAAGACCCAAAAATGATTTCCTGAATAATCTTTGGCATAATAGAGTTCCTTTTAAAATCTCTTTTCTGGCGTGGAGGATATTTAAAAAGAGATTAACTTTTAATGACATCATCATTAAATTCAATATTAACTCACAAAGTGATTGTTTTTGTTGTAGGATTGTATAAAATGATACTATGCATCATGTTTTTGCCAAGGTGACGCAGCAAAGCACATATGGAATTGCATGGGAAATCCCATTGGAATTCAATATGTAAATCGACCAATTGTCGACATCTTTAACACTTGGTGGAGTGTTAGACCAGAGAATGATATCCATAAAATTTTATTGAAGATCACTCCTAGTATCATTTGTTGGGAAATTTGGAAACAATGCTGTTCTTGTAAATTTGGAGGCCAAAGACACTTCTGCTACAATAAGACGATTTATCAAGCTTTTGGTCTTATTAAATCTGTATTGATGAAATATTTTAAAGACTTGCAAGACATCAATCACTGGCCAACTCTGTGTCTCACACTAAAGAAGCTCAGGCCATTTCAAAAGTTACATCAGGTTACTTGGAGCTTCCCACAAGCTGACTGTATTAAAAATCAACACAGACGGTAGTTACTTACATGAAAGTGGTAAGGCTGGTATTGGTGGAATTGTATGAAATAGTCGAGGCGATATGGTTATGGCATTTTCCATTTCGTTCAGCTGTAGTAGCAGTAATATGGCAGAGGCGTTGTGAATATCAAGGATACACTAATTTCACTCTCGAACTAGACTCCACAATCATAACCAACAAGCTGAACAACAATCTTGT
>NW_025817180.1:0-2475 GCF_002878395.1 Capsicum annuum | reverse complement strand
AATGCAGGTATTCCATTCTCATTTATGGAACTAGGGTGGGGTTTTTTAGCTCCTCCCATGGCCTTAAACAAGGTGATCCCCTCTCTCCTTCTCTCTTCATTATTGGCTCTAAGCTTTTATCTACAATGTTGAACAATCTCAACTCCGAGGAGAATTTTACTCCTTTCAGCATGAATCACAATGGTCGTATCATTAAGCATCTAGCTTACGCTGATGATATAGTGATTTTTAGAGGTAGTAACAACAAGATGATCAAACTCATTAAGCATCAAATCAGGAGGTACGAAAAAGCCTCTGGTCAAAAAATGAATAATGACAAGAGCTTTTTCATAACCGCTCCAAATACTTCTCCTCATAGGATTAACAGAATGAGAAGAATGACTGGTTATATGGATAAAAAATTTCCTTTAAATTATTTGGGTTGTCCAATATAAAGTGGAAACAAAAATCTCAGCTATTTTGACAGTATGCTTGCAAAAATTGTTAAGAGACTAAATGGATGGCGAAGTAGCATGCTTTCTGATGGTGGAAAAATTACACTTATTAAGCATGTCCTGCAATCCATACCTATTTATACTCTCTCTGCCCTCAACCTGCCTAAGGGTACCATCTGCCTTATCGAGATACATTTTGCTAATTTTCTTTGGGGAACTACTGATGGTAAAAATAAGTATCATTGGAGTAAGTGGGAAAATCTATGTTTCCCGAAAGATGAAGGGGGCGTTGGAATAAGAAGCATTCATAATATCTCCAATTCATTGATACTTAAAAGATGGTGGAGGTTCAGGACCCAACCATTTCTTTGGGCTGATATTTTAATGAAGAAATATTGCAAGAGATCACATCCAGTGAGCAAAGTTCCTACGTCAGCTGACTGACACACTTGGAAAAGCCTGATGAAGATCAAAGTGCAAGCTGAACCTCACATTATATGGGAAGTTCAAGCAGGAAATTCCAGCTTTTTGTGGGACAATTGGACAGGTTTAGGTGCCTTGGCCAAGCTTTGACAGGGCCCAGGTAAGTCTCCTAAAATTCTTATCAACTCTTTTATTAAGAATGGTACCTGCAACTTTGAAAATTTAAGTATGGTTATTCCTAATTACATTGTAAACCTGATTTATAATGTTGGAATTCGTAATAACAACGCACTTGACTACCCCATATGGAATCCCTCTGAGAATGGTATATTCACTAATAATTCTGCCTGGCAGATTGTTAGGAAACGAAGATTCAAAAATGATTTCCTGAATAATCTTTGGCATAATAGAGTTCCTTTTAAAATTCTTTTCTGGCGTGGAGGATGACTAAAAGGAGATTACCTTTTAATGAAGTCATCATTAAATTCAATATTAACTCATAAAGTGATTGCTTTTGTTGTAGGATTGTATAAAATGATACTATGGATCATGTTTTTGGCAAGGTGACGCAGCAAAGCACATAAGGAATAGCATGGGAAATCCCTTTAGAATTCAACATGTAAATCAACCAATTGTCGACATCTTTAACACTTGGTGGAGTGTAAGAACAGAGAATGATATCCATAAAATTTTATTAAAGATCACTCCTAGTATCATTTGTTGGGAAATTTGGAAACAATGGTGTTCTTGTAAATTTGGAGGCCAAAGACACTTCTGCTACAGTAAGATGATTTATCAAGCTTTTGGTCTTATCAAATCTGTAATGATGAAATATTTTAAAGACTTGCAAGACATCCTGGCCAACTCTGTGTCTCACAATAAAGAAGCTCAGGCCATTTCAAAAGTTACATTAGGTTACATGGAGCTTCCCTCAAGCTGACTGTATTAAAATCAATACAGACAGTAGTTACTTACATGGAAGTGGTAAGGCTGGTATTGGTGGAATGGTATGGAATAGTCGAGGCGATATGGTTATGGCATTTTCTATTTCTGTCAGTTGTAGTAGCAGTAATATGGCAGAGGCGTTGGCAGCCGAGTTTGGAGTGAAATGGTGGGAATATCAAGGATCCACTAATTTCACTCTCGAACTAGACTCCACGATCATAACCAACATACTGAACAACAATCTTGTCACTAATATGAAGCTGAAACAGGTGGTGGACAACATCAAAAGTATCAAGAATAGAATTGGGATTCAAGTAACTCACTGTTTTCGGGAGGGGAATCAAGTTGCTGACTGGTTAGCCAAATTGGCTTCCACCTCTACGCATATTCTTATCACTCAGTCGCTTTCTCATCTTCCTAGACAGGATAGAGGCTTCATCCAATTAGATAAATGGATGATGCCTAGTCTTTGATGTAAATATGACAAATCCAACTTCTTTGTTAGCTAGCATAGATTTTTGTATGTACCAGAAGGCAATATAGTTATTTATGCCTTTTGGTGGGGTGATATCACTTATGATTGATATCACTAATGGTTGTGTGTTGTATCGAGGTCAAGCCTAGCCCCCCCCTCAGCCCCTTTTTGCTAATACAACACAACTCAAAGCTCATC
>NW_025817179.1:0-1023 GCF_002878395.1 Capsicum annuum | reverse complement strand
CCCGAAAGATGAAGGGGGCGTTGGAATAAGAAGCATGCATGATATCTCCAATTCATTGATACTTAAAAGATGGTGGAGGTTCAGGACCCAACCATTACTTTGGGCTGATTTTTTAATGAAAAAATATTGCAAGAGATCACATCCAGTGAGCAAAGTTCCTACGTCAGCTAACTGACACACTTGGAAAAGCCTGATGAAGATCAAAGCACAAGCTGAACTTCACATTATATGGAAAGTTCAAGCAGGAAATTCCAGCTTTTGGTGGGACAATTGGACGGGTTTAGGTGCCTTCGCCAAGCTGTGACAGGGCCCAGGTAAGTCTCCTAAAGTTCTTATCAACTCTTTTATTCAGAATGCTACCTGGAACTTTGAAAATTTAAGTACAGTTATTCCAAATTACATTGTGAACCTGATTTCTAATGTTGGAATTCGTAATAACAACGCACTTGACTACCCCATATGGAATTCCTCTGAGAATGGTATATTCACTAATAACTCTGCCTGGCAGATTGTTAGGAAACAAAGACCCAAAAATGATTTCCTGAATAATCTTTGGCATAATAGAGTTCCTTTTAAAATTTCTTTTCTAGCGTGGAGGATGATTAAAAGGAGATTACCTTTTAATGACATCATAGTTAAATTCAATATTAACTCACAAAGTGATTGCTTTTGTTGTAGGATTGTATAAAATGATACTATGCATGATGTTTTTGTTAAGGTGACGCAGCAAAGCACATAAGGAATAGCATGCGAAATCCCTTTGGAATTCAACATGTAAATCAACCAATTGTCGACATCTTTAACACTTGGTGGAGTGTAAGACCAGAGAATGATATCCATAAAATTTTATTGAAGATCACTCCTAGTATCAGTTGTTGCGAAATTTGGAAACAATGATGTTCTTGTAAATTTGGAGGCCAAAGACACTTCTGCTACAGTAAGATGATTTATCAAGCTTTTGGTCTTATCAAATCTGTAATGATGAAATATTTTAAAGACTTGCAAGACATCAATCACTAGCCA
>NW_025817178.1:0-1100 GCF_002878395.1 Capsicum annuum | reverse complement strand
CGGAAGAAGAAGGAGGAAGGATCCATGATGGCGTCAGGACCGGGCAATGCCCAAAGGGGACGGAACTCCCCTTACGTTCATGTCCAACAGGGACAACCCAGCCCTCCTCAACATTATTATACGCCTCAACCTGCTATTCTTAATGCTCAAGCGTATGCCCGACCTCCGCAGCGTCCACAATGGCGGGCACCTGCGCCACAAGGTTTTCGTCCGCGGTAGCCGAATTTACAAGCCCCTCGTAATCCGTATGTTACAACAGACTATACAGGAGAACAGAGGCCAAAGGAAAACTTCACCCCAATTGGAGAATCATATACGAGCCTGTTGCGGAAATTGGTCAAATTAGGATGGATTGAACCTGTTTTGCCTTTCAAAGTGGATCCGAATGCAAGTTGGTTTGATCCTAATGTAAGGTGTGAGTACCATTCCAACGTCCAAGGTCACAGTACCGAAAACTGTTGGAGTTTGAAGAGAGCCATTGAAAAGTTAATCGAAAGTAAGGCAATCGTAATACAAAAAGAAGAAGCACCAAATGTCACCGACAAACCACTTCCTAATCACAGTAACACACATATCGTGGGGATGATTTTTAACGATAGAGACTGCAGGCCAACAAGCCAAGCAATGCCAGAAATAGACGCCTTGAAGGAAAACCAGGGAGAAACACTGAAGTATATGCCAAGAGAACCACTGATCGTGAAAGGAGCGAGTTCCATTATAAGACCCCGAGATTCAGAAAAGATGGTATTGTATGTTCCTGCAAAGCTAAAGGGAATAACACAAGATGGGCCAAAACTATATGTTTCGAGTGGTCCCGCAGGGTTCGACCAACAGCACAACAACATGAGAAAGATAACAGAACCCATTGTCATAAGACACGCAGCGCAGCTCCCAGTGACAAGCTTGAAAACCATCCCATGGAACTACAACAAAACCACGGTGATGTACAAAGGAAAAGAGGTCATGGAAGAAACAAACGAAACAGGGGGTTTGACTCGATCGGGAAGATGCAATGTTCCAGAAGAATTAAGGAGACCAAAATAGTTTAAAGATAGTCAAGGGCCAATGAAAACACCTGTCACAAATGAAGAGGCCGAGAA
>NW_025817177.1:0-1598 GCF_002878395.1 Capsicum annuum | reverse complement strand
ATGGTCACTCCCTCGCCCAATGTCACTACTCAGTGAATCATTTGTTAAGAGCGGTGTCACAAAGCATGGGGAATTTGAAGTTGAATTGGTTGATGACTTCCAGAACCTTTTTATTGAAGTTGATATGGTCAAAGCAGGAGAAGGTACCAGTGTGGCAAACGTGCAATTCATAGGTCCAGCTGTCTGGCTCAATAATTGGGAAGTCACTCCTCTCCCCATCAAGAGGGAGTTTTGGTAGTTTATTTTGTTTTTCTTTCTGTTTATCCGAGTTATTTCAGGGTTGTAATTCGGATTTTAGTTTGTTTATGTTATGTTGGCATCTATCTTTAAACCCTTTTATCTTTTATTTAATGAAATGCAATGTCCCTTTTGTTTCGTGTCTAATATATTTTGTTTTCCTTTTTTACACAGTTCTCTTTATGCTGATTCTAATGACATGACATGCACACGGAATTTTCAGCCTGATCTTAAAATCCAAACTAATCAAGATGCAATAAAGCAAGATGGGGAATATGATGAAGAAGAGGCACTAGAAGAAATAAGCAAAGAGTTGGAACAGTTTGAAGACAAACCGAATCCTAATTTGAATGAGATTGAACCAATAAATCTAGGGGATCAAGAAGATGTTAGGAAAATTAAAATCAGTGTACATGCTTTTCCACAGCTAAAAGATGGAATGATTCAAGCATTAATTGATTATAGGAATGTTTGCCGGTCGACTGGCAAAGTGGCAAATATTGCTTACCGAGTTCGACATCGTATATGTGACTCGAACTACCATGAAATCCCAAGCCTTGGCAGATCATCTTGCTGAGAATCCCATCGATGAAGAGTACGAGTCATAAAAGACATGTTTTCCTGACGAAGAAGTGTCGTGTGTCGATGAAGTTGTTATAGATGCTGATCGAGGTTGGAGGTTATTCTTCGATGGAGCTATCAATATGAAAGGAGTCGGAATAGGTGTGGTTCTTATCTCTGAATTGGGACAATATTTCCCGGTAACAGCACAACTTCGATTCTACTGCACTAACAATATGCAGAGTATGAAGCCTGCATTCTTGGTTTGAGGTTAGCTATTGATATGGGAGTCCAAGAATTATTGGTGTTGGGGGATTAGGATTTGCTCGTCCATCAAATTCAAGGCGATTGGGACACGCGAGATTTGAAGCACCTCCCGTGTCGACAATACTTGTAGGAGCTATGTCAGCAGTTTGTGTTAGTAAAGTTTAGGCATATTCCAAGAATTCATAATGAAATTGTTGATGCTTTAGCCACTCTGTCTTCAATGCTCCAACATCCTGACAGAGCCTACATCGATCCAGTGCATATACAGAGTCATGATCAGCAAGCTTACTGTAATACAGTTGAAGAAGAGCTCGATGGAGAACCCTGATTCTTAGATATCAAGTGGTACATTCAGTCAGGAGAATACCCAGCATATGCCACCAACGACAAAAGAGGACTATTAGGCGTTTGGCTAGTGGATTTTTCTTAAGTGGGGGAATCTTGTATAAGAGGACCCCAGATCTGGGACTTTTAAGGTGTGTAGATGCAAAATAAGCCTTGGCAATCATGGTTGAAATACACTCTGGAGTATG
>NW_025817176.1:0-1470 GCF_002878395.1 Capsicum annuum | reverse complement strand
GAATCAAAACTGTTCCATTTGTGTCACTTGACTGATAAGCCAATTTCTCCATCTCCAAAAAGTCATCCATGAGATCCAGGTGACTAAAAATGTCAAAGTTCTTCTCCTTCTTGACATGGGAGAGTTCAGACATTAATGCTGTCGTCCAAGAGCTAGAGCAACTAACATTATCGTCATTTCCATCCTCGGACATGGAAGCCAATCTAGGAAGGTGATTTGTTTCATGCGTAAATGAACCCTCAGAATGCTTTCGCCGAATGGTGGACTTTTGTCGGCTCTTCTGTTCAGCATTTGCTTGCAGCTGTGCCTCCAAATTTTGAGGCTTGCTGGCCGTCTTTGCACAAATATTGCTGGATGTCTGTAATTCACTATTCCGGTGTGCCAAAGCTTCTTTCAACATCTTTGTTTCCTCCTCCATTACCAAAAGGCGTTCTGTAAGTTGCTTATTCTCTTTATGGAACTTTTGCACACTATCCAATGAAAAATCTGGCAAACTAGGCCTTCCTCCTTGGGATTTCTTTACACGGCTGTCGCCATAATCTCTACCCAAACCCTCAACCTCAAGCTTCATCTGGGCCAAGGCTGTAGGCCCAGGCAACTTCTTCCGCACAAGACCACGTAATCTTCGACACTCTGCTTCCAATTTTGCAACTTTCTTCACTCCCTCTAGGTGTTGCTTGTTTGCAACTTCTATAGACCGTACGCTCATATTTTTCTCCTCAATGCGAATTTCTAGTTCCTTTGAGTTAATTTGGTGTTCATATTTCAGAGAATTTATTTCCCTTTCACATGACTCGATATTGCTCTTCAACATCTCAATTTCTGCTTCAGCTTGGGCTTTTTCTTCACTGAGTTGTATCACCATGCTAGAACGCTCCTGCAAAGACCTTGAGAGTGCAGAATTTTTCACTGCAGACCTGAGTAAGTGTTGGTCCACGTTAGCTAATTTTGCTTCAATTTCAAGCTTCATTTTGTCAAACTGCTTGGTTTTATTCTGAATCACATCATGCAGCTCCTGCTCATGTTCTTCTTTCAAATTTCGTACCTGCCGCATGCACTCCTTCAGTGCACCATCCAGATGTAATTTCAGTGCACCATCAAGATTTGATGCCCTGTCTTCAGCAGTAAGCTTCAAAAGAGTAACGGATTCCAGGTGATTTTTCAGTTTCGCGGCTTCTGACTCAGCCTTCTCCCAACCTGTACAGAGAGATGTGAATAAAAGAATTCAGTAACAAAAGACTTCATTCAAATCCTTGACTTCATCCTCTAAGTCACTCACTTGTTCCTCAAGAGACTTAACTTGATCCTCCAGTCCAGTCAAATGTGAATAAGATTCAACGAAAATTTGCACATATTTAGGTTTCTTGATTTCCTGTTTACCCTGAAATATAACGGAAACCAAAACATAAATCACCAAGACGAGACAAATTGAATGAAGCTCTCTCACAACGTATTATTGTTAAAAAAAAA
>NW_025817175.1:0-1078 GCF_002878395.1 Capsicum annuum | reverse complement strand
GTCACTTGACTGATAAGCCAATTTCTCCATCTCCAAAAAGTCATCTAATGAGATCCAGGTGACTAAAAATGTCAATGTTCTTCTCCTTCTTGACATGGGAGAGTTCAGACATTAATGCTGTCGTCCAAGAGCTAGAGCAACTAACATTATCGTCATTTCCATCCTCGGACATGGAAGCCAATCTTGGAAGGTGATTTGTTTCATGCGTAAAGGAACCCTCAGAATGCTGTCGTCGAATGGTGGACTATTGTCGGCTCTTCTGTTCAGCATTTGCTTGCAGTTGTGCTTCCAAATTTTGAAGCTTGCTGGCCATCTTTGCACAAATACTCCTGGATGTCTGTAATTCACTGTTCCAGTGTGCTAAAGCTTCTTTCAACATCTTTGTTTCCTCCTCCATTGCCAAACGGCGTTTTGTAAGTTGCTCATTCTCTTTATGGAACTTCTGCACACTATCCAATGAAAAATCTAGCAAATTGGGCCTTCCTCCTTGGGATTTCTTTACACGGCTGTCCCCATAATCTCTAACCAAACTCTCAACCTCAAGTTTCATCTGGGCCAAGGCTGTAGGCCCAGGCAACTTCTTCCGCACAAGACCACGTGATCTCCGACACTCTGCTTCCAATTTTGTAACTTTCTTCACTCCTTCAAGGTGTTGCTTGTTTGCAACTTCTGCAGACCGTACACTCATATTTTTCTCCTCAATACGAATTTCTAGTTCCTTTGAGTTAATTTGGAGTTCATATTTCAGAGAATTTATTTCCCTTTCACATGACTCGATATAGCTCTTCAACATCTCAATTTCTGCTTCAGCTTGGGCTTTTTCTTCACTGAGCTGTGTCACCATGCTAGAACGCTCCTGTAAAGACCTTGAGAGTGCAGAATTTTCCGTTGTAGACTTGAGTAACTGTTGGTCCAGGTTAGCTAATTTTTCTTCAAACTCATGCTTCATTTTGTCAAACTGCTTGGTTTTATTCTGAATCACATCATGCAGCTTCTGTTCATGTTCTTCTTTCAAATTTCGTATCTGCCGCATGCACTGAAGGAGTGCATGCGGCAGATACGAAATTTGAAAGAAGAA
>NW_025817174.1:0-1060 GCF_002878395.1 Capsicum annuum | reverse complement strand
AGTCCAACAAGTTCATGACCATTCACACGTAGCCAAGCTCGGGAGTTACAAAAACTCCAAACTATGTTCATGCAAATGTCCGTGTGTGAGTTGGTACTTGAGCCTTCCAATGGATTAAATGTTTTTAAGTGTGAGAGGAGCCTTGAAAGGTAATAAACTTACACTCCACGGCCACCCCTTGGCAATGGTAGGATGATCATTTGTTTTATCCCTTTGTGGACTAATATAAATAGATAGTGTTAGGGTTATTTTTAAGTCATTTGTTTTTTCCCTTTGTGGCCAATGAAGAAATTTTTCATCAATTTTTGAGGCCTGTACAAATAAAATGACGTTTATTATATATATAAATACGTAATAAAATAAATAAATTTGGGCAATGACGAAATGTTTATAACGTAAAAGTTTTATGATTCGTAACTTGGTAACACGAGTTAGGACGACTAATAAATCAGCAACCACTTCGTATGTCGTATTTAAAATCTAATCTGAGCCCACCTTTTAAAAATTTATATATTTTTATACATATAAGCACACAAATATTTTCAATTTATTTTGATAATTATTTATTTGTTACAAACATTTTTATTTACAAGTGTTTATATAGGTTGGGAATACTTGACGGGACTGACATTTAACGAAGAGTTTAAATTTATGGTTGCATTTGTTATATTTTTACACTTGTACAAAATATAAATTATAGTGTAAAATTTATTTTTGGGGCATTGGACGGAAATGCTTTTTACAAATGTTCATCACGTGTTTGGGCAAATATAGGTCGTTAATATTTATATTAACAAATTAAATTAATTTAGATACTTACTCAATTAACTCATACTTATACATTGAAAGATATTGCATAGTTTTTTCTTTAATATAATTTTTCTGATATTTTTTATTTTTCACGCGATTCTCATCACACTTTAGGCAAATTTAGGTTATTACTAGTTATATTAAAATTGATTTAGATACTTAATCAAATAATTCACTTTTTTACATTAATGGATATTATGTAGATTTTTTTTCTTAAAATAATTTTTCTTTATTCAATTTTGTCTTTACG
>NW_025817173.1:0-1147 GCF_002878395.1 Capsicum annuum | reverse complement strand
TTTTGCTATTTTCAGTTCTTACATTCTTGTTTTGGTTACATACTACAATCTCCCCTTTCCTACGAGACTTGCACTAAAAGTCTAGTAATTTCTCTTGCTTGTTGGCCAAGCTATTCTCTGTGGGATCGATACCCAACCCAGGTTGGGTTCTATATTTGCTAACGACCGCTTTACACTCCCACGAGAGCTGTAGATTGAGCGTTATCAATAACTTGTACCTACATTATAAGTCACTGTAGCATATAAAAATATATGGGGGTTAGTACTTTAAGGAATGTACTGAGTATGTGGAGGTGCAATGCAACATTATAAATAATATCATAAATGATTATGAAAATCATACATGCTGATGATAACAACTTTCTTCGCTTGAATTAACTGAAATATATTCCTTGTAAATCATCAATAGTAATACAAACATTATAAATCTCATAAATCATTATATTTAACTCAAACTCTTTAAATCATGATTTAGAGTGACTCGGTAACTCATGAAACCTGAACTCTTATGGACTTGGGAGTTTTTTATAACCCACATAACTACACCATGTGAGCCGCATAGAGTCTAACATTTTGCCCTTCTAAGGAGAGAACTCCACATTGGCGGGGGTGTCCTACTCTTGCCAAGGAGTACAACTTTAATTTCTCAATCACAATCCCATACTCGGCCTTTGGCCCACAATCATCAATATCAATCCTATGGTGGCATGTAGTTTTGGGAAAATACCATATTTACTGCTCGGTGCTAAATAATCCTCCTAGACTCAGCTCAAAACACATTAGGAAATCCTCCTTAATCAATATCAATTCGTGGGTCCATTATAAAGACCAAAACATAAATATATATCTCATCGGTAAATCATATACAATCGTGGATTCCTAACTCGACTCAAAATCAAATAATCTTTCTCAACATCAAGTTGTATCAATTTATTTAGTCATGGCAACATCAATAACTTTGAGGAAATATCAAGACTCATTATAACAACTCAATCTTATGAATCAATATACTCAATAATCCAATTTTTCATAAGGAAGCTTAAAGCTTGACACATGTCTTGAAAGCACTTCAAATACCAACTCATAGTAGAACATGTAAATCACAATATTAAATATCAAGTCATAATTTGAAAGTTGTAAAATAATC
>NW_025817172.1:0-3136 GCF_002878395.1 Capsicum annuum | reverse complement strand
GCTTCTTGATTTGATGATAACCGGTGAAGCAATCCTCGAAGGACTGTATTTCATGTTTGGCGCAATTATCAATCAAGATATGAATGTTTGGGAGTGGAAAGTCGTCTTTGGGACTGGCTTTATTGAGGTCCCTATAGTGTACGCAAACTCTGACCTTCCCATCCTTCTTAGAGACAGGCATAACGTTGGCCAACCAGGTCAGATATTTGGTCACTCGAAGGATACCTGGGTCTATTTGCTTAGAGATCTCCTCTTTGATCTTCAAACTCAGCTCAGGCTTGTAATTCCCTGAGTTTCTTCTTGACAGGGTGACAAGATGGGTCAGTAGGCAGTCTATGAGCCACTATTGGAGTTCTTAGCCCCGTCATATTGGCGTAAGACCAAGCGAAGACATCCGAATGCTTTTTCAGGAACTGGATGTATTTTTCTTTCTCTTCTTTAGGCAAGTGGATGCTAACACAGGTCTCTTTTATGTCTTTTGAAGACTCTATGTTCACTATTTCTGATTTCGTGAGGTTTGCCTTAGGTTTGTCTTCAAAGTCTTCAACCTTACTGACAAATTCCTGGGGGATTTCAAATTCCTCTATATCATCAACCTCGCTTATATCATGTTTTATTGTCTTATTAGATGTCACAATCTCAGATTCAACAGTTTTAAATGTGATTTTGCTGAAAGAAAAAAAATAAAGAATGTTAATAATCGAAAGGGGAAATTTTATTAATACTGCGAAATGTCTTGAAACATAGCATTGAAAGGAAAATAAAGAAACTAAAACTTCAAACTGTCTCGACTAATCGAGTTTATTATAAAAGAAAAACATTCAAACTCTATCATGTCTACCCAAGTGCTCGACAGGGCTTGGACGGAGTGACAGTCCAGCTACTGATGGTGAAATTTTGTTCATGGATCTGTCTAGGGGCTTCTCCTTCCTCACTAATAATGATATGTCAACCATCCTCCTCGATCAAAAAAAGAAGCTTCAAGCTTTCCAAGACATCTTCTTCGTTGTGATCCAAAAAATTGGCAAAACGGAAGGACTCATGTAGTGCAGGCAGGGGATTGGGCAAAGAATGGTAGTAGCCTTTCAGAGGAGGCTCCTAGTCGAGGTAATCTTCTAGAGTGCTTCTGTATCCTTAACCGAATGTGTCCATCTTAAGCTGCGGCTGTATGGGCTCAATGATTCCTTACAGTCTTGCCCCCAAACCTTTACCTGGTTCATACCCTTTCATCAACTTTCCACCTGTGTCCTTCCAAGTCATGTCTACCTCCACGAACTCATTCTCAGTCATGTCTACCTTCACGATTTCAATCTCATCTTAGTCTTTGGGAAGGAAGGTGATGTCCTCAGTCATAGCAAGCCCTTTTAACATTTCTGTTATTTTATTAACCTCATTTTCATCATCTTCGTGAAACCCCAAAGAGTGGAAGATTTGATATAGTGACAATACAGATCATGGCATGTTTTCGTACTTGATTGCCTTTTCATCAACTGTGTAGCCTAGCCCGTAAATGTATTCCTTCTCCTAAAATTCCAAAGGATCAACTATCCCTTGTAATCTAGCACCGAGACCTTTGTCCTCTTCGTACCCCAGCCAACGCATGTAACTCAAGGCATCTAGAGGTTTCTGGAGTTGCATGCAACTCAATGTGTCTTCCTCGATGTTCCCAATCCATTCTAAGGCATCAAGGCCTCCTTGTATTCTTTCGCCCCATATCAACACCTCTTGTTGAAAGTATTCAAATTGGACATATTAGTGAAGTGTGGAAGGGACCGCACCGGCCATATGGATCCAAGGTCGCCCGAGCAGCAAATTGTATGAGGTAGGAATGTCTATTACCTAGAAGGTTATAGGGAATGTGGCAGGGCCCAGTGTAATGTTCAGCATAATTTCCCCAACAGTGTTTCATCGGGAGCTATCATATGCCCTTATAACCCTTATTCGGGGTTTGATTTGGGTCATGTCAACTTTATAACTTGTCAGGGTAGCCAAAGGACAGATGTTTACTCCTAAACCTGGATCAATCAACACATGCAGAACTACCCGCCCTTCATGTTGAATGGAAATATACAAAGCGTCATTATACGACCCTCCTTCGATGCCCCATACCAGCTCAAGGGTGTGGAATATTTCCCCGTCGAGGTCTTTCTTTCCTTCAATGGTATATATGGGATGCCCCTTCTTCCCATGTATCATGACCTCCTGGTGGTTGTATTCAAAATTAATACATTGATGAAGAGTGGAGGATACGGCACCATCTGTATGAAGCCATGGACGTTCGAGCAGCAAGTTGTAGAAGACGGGAATATCCATTACTTGGAAGGTTATAGGAAAGGTGACTGGGCCCATAATCATGTCCAACGTGATTTCCCCAATAGTGCCCCTTTGGGAGCTATCGAAGCCTTTCACGTTCATCTGCCAAGTCTTCACTTTGGATATATCAACCTCCAATCTAGTCAAGGTGTTCCAAAGGGTAAATATTTAATCCTAAGCCTGGATCAATCAGCACACGGGATATTATTCCCCCCCCCCATACTGTAATGTGATGTGTAGAGCTCCATTATGTGCTCTACCTTCGGATGGTAATTCATCATCATGAAATGATATCTTCTATGCCTCGAATACTTGCCTTACCATATGGGCCATCTCTCTACCTGTTATGGTGGTTGGCACATAAGCTTCTTTTCGGACCCTTATCAAAGCCTTTTGGTGATTTTTGAAAGTCTGTAGCAATGTCAAGATTGATATTTGGGCCGGAGTCTAGCTCAGCTGCTCAGCCATAGAATACTCCTTGGACTGTACTTTTTTCCAAATGCTATCTTCTTTAACCACGATGGCAGGTTGCTTTCCCTTACTAGAACTTCCCTGAAATAAGTTTTCAAGAGTGTATATTCTGCATGATCTGGTCACCCCTTGCGAAGCGTCTGTCTCAGCTATCTTTGCCTTTCTCGAAATATTGAGTGCATAATTCCATGGAACTGCATGAGGATTGTATACAGTCGTGGTAGCTTTCACAATAGTGAAGAGAGCTTTGGGCGTGGCAACTTCGACCTCAAATGGTGCTTGCTTCTGTACATTGATAGGAGTATTGTTTCCCTTTTCAATGACCCAGATAGAATGCTCCAAGTCTACATTA
>NW_025817171.1:0-4208 GCF_002878395.1 Capsicum annuum | reverse complement strand
ATATATTATCCTAATATACTTTGGGTGGAGTATCATAATCCACAAATATTTTCAAAAAATTATTTTTTCAGCGGTAAAATAAATTACAAAATTCGCTTTTTCAATAACTCTAACTCAACAATGTAATTTTCTTTCCTTTTTACATGAATTTATTAAATTTTTAATTTGCAACTCACATATAAAGGTGTTCACGAGTTTTTTTATCTCAACTCTCCGTTGTTATTTATTTAGCAAAACTTTTTGTAGCAGTGGCCGATTTACAATCGATAATAAAAATAATGAAGTACCGACTTATGCTGACTCCTTTTCTTTTTACTTGTCACAATTCGTATTACAAGAGTCAATTTGATAAATAACTATAAAAAAAAATACTATAAGCTTTAATGTAATTATTTTCACGTTATATGATGAAAAAAAACTCTTAAAAATCGGTCAAAAGTCAATTAATTTTTAATAATATTCTTAATAAATATTTTCTTAATTAATGTTATCATTGATTAACACATATTTTAACATTAGATGTCGAGGGCCCGTGTTATGTTATTTTTTAGTCTCAATTTATGTGATATAAATAAAATTTAGATAATAATCATATTTTTAATATGTTTTATATATTCTAAATTGTTAACTATCGTGATTCATAATACTTTTTATGTAACTTTTAAATAATACATGTTACTAGAGAAAATTGAAGGAAAGGTATCTTTTAAGTCTTGAATGAAGGATTGGTGATATTGACCAACTTAAAGGGTCAAACATCATTAAAAAACTTGATTAGATTAATTGTGGACTTGATTAATATTTTCCAAACATTTTAATCTTTTCAAAAATACAAATTAATCCACACCCACAAAAGTTTCCTCTCTCTGCAAATCAATCTCTCTTCTCTCTTTCTCTCGATAGTTTCTCTCTCTAACTTCTCCCAACCAACAACTTTCCAAATTTCTCCCTTCAATCTTGTGCAACTTCAATCTCTGGCAACAAATAGTTTTGAGTTCTTTCCCATTCCTTTTTTACTTTCAACCGTCAGTTGACTTGACAATATTCTCCAGCGACAACAACTTCGAGTTCTTTATCGTTTATTTTTATTTTCACAGGTAAAAAATTAGGGCTTTTAAGTTATAACGAAAATTAGGAACTTGATTTGTTGGTGTTTGTTATTTTTGTATGTTTTTTTTATTTTTTTTAATGTTGTTATTTTTTAGTTGAATTTCTCATCTAGATGTATCTGCTACTGCTGTTTTTTAACAATGGATAAAACATGTAACGTGAATCCAACAGATGAGTAATCTGTTGCAACATATATAACTAATATGTTGCACAAATTAGTAATCTTTTGCAACATATATGACTAATATGTTGCACAGATTAGTAATCTGTTGCAACATATATGACTAATTTGTTGCGCAGATTAGTAATATGTTGCAACATACTCCCTCCATCCCATTTTACCTGTCCCAAATTTCCTAATTTGATGTCCTATTTTACTTGTCCTATTTTACTTATCAAGACACGACAAAAAAAATTTTCATTATACCCTTAGTGTAATTGATTACTCCTTGTTATTAGCATTCTTGAAAAATATTGCAAAGAGGAGTACCATTAAAAATATAAATGGTGCTTTAGTATTAGTCATCCATCAATATTGAAATTAATCTATCAATATTGAAACTAACAACAAGACACAATTAAGAGGGGCAAAATAGTAAAGTTGCATTACCAATTATTGTTTTCTTAATAGTTGTATCATCCCAATTGGGGATGGGTAAAATGGAACGGAGGAAGTATATGACTAATCTGTTGCAACATATATGACTAATCTGTTGCAACATATATAACTAATTTGTTGCAATAAATGAGTAATCTGTTACAACATATATAACTAATTTATTTCAACATGTATGACTAATTTGTTGCAACAGATGAGTAATCTGTTGTAATATATTTGACTAATTTATTGCAACAAATGAGTAATCTGTTGTAACATATATATGATTAATCTGTTGCAACAGATTACTCATTGATTGGATTCGTTTTATAGTGTTGTAACATGAATCCAACATATGGGTCATTATTGCAACAGATTAGTCATATATTGCAACAGATTACTCACTTGTTGCAATAGATGACTCATATGTTGGATTCATGTTGCATGTTCTATCCATTGTAGCAGTAGCAGATACACCAAATAAGAAATTTAACAAAAATCATAATTTTACTTACAAAATAAGCTATGAAGTAATGTCCAAGTGATATACAAACAAAATTTTACCTAAAAAAATTTCAAAAATTTCAACAGGGGCACAACAAATAAGTAAAACACTTGAAAAATTTCATGAAACAGGTAAAGAAGATAAAAATAATATACCATACGTCAGATGCAAAAGGGTCAAGGGGACAAACGTTTGAGTTCTCCTAAAAATATTTAAGTTCCCAAGTATTTTAATTGCTTTCTAATAGTTGACCCATCTCTTACAACAGATTTTCTATCTGTTTGATAATTTCCAACAGATGAATCATGTGATGAAACATGTTAGCCATCTGTTGATCAAATTAAGCAATTATTAGTAATAACTAAATTGATTTAGCTAAAATTAAAGACGTCTCTACGACAATGGGACAAACATTTGTATTCTCCTAAAATATTTGAGTTCCCTAGTATTTTAATTATTTTTCAACATATTATCTATTTGTTACAACAAGTTAGTCATCTATTGCAATAGATGCTTATAACAGGTTAGTCATTTGTTTATTCAAATTAAGCCATTATTAATAATAACTAAATTAATTTAATTAAAATTGTAGACAAGTCTTTAATACAAGACCTTAGACAAAAGGACAAATGTTTGAGTTCTCCTAAAAACATTTGAGCTTTAGTATTTTAAATTGCTTTTCAACATATATCTTGTCTATTTAATAATTTCCAATAGATGAGTCATATGTTGTAACAATTTAGTCATCTGTTGCAACAGATGTCTATATTTATTTGATAATTTTCAATAGATGAGTTAGCTATTGCAACAGGTTAGTCATCTGTTGCAATAGATGTCTATATCTGTTTGGTCATTTTCAAAAAATGTCTTTAACTGTTTGGTCTTTTCCAACAGATTACTCATCTATTTCAACATGTTATTCATCTATAAGCCATTATTAGTAATAACTAATTGATTTAACTAAAATAAAATATAAATTAATAAGTTCAATTACAGTTTCAATTAATTTCATGGTAATTATACGATCAGCTAAGTATGTTCGTCCTGAGTAGAGTGATCAATTAA
Organism: Capsicum annuum; assembly: GCF_002878395.1. Lineage (NCBI taxonomy): Eukaryota > Viridiplantae > Streptophyta > Magnoliopsida > Solanales > Solanaceae > Capsicum > Capsicum annuum. The sequence continues at coordinate 930 of NW_025817171.1, read as the reverse complement.
CTAGTTTTATTTGAAATAATTCAAACTAATCCATCACTAGAAATAACTATATTGATTTAACTAAAATTAAAGATGAATTAGTAAGTTCAATTACGATTTTAATTAATCTCATGGTAAAAATGGTGTATTGATAAATGATGATTTGTTATTATTTCTATTGAATAAATCTTGCTATTGATTTGTTTTTTCAATAAATAAATAATCTGTTGCAACAAATGAACAATCTGTTGCAACAGATGAACCATATATTGTAAAAATGAATCAATTACTCTACCAAATGAGTCATATGTTGCAACAGAAGGGGCATCTGTTGTAACAGATAGACCATATGTTGCAACAAACAGATCATCTGTTAGAAGAACTCAGGGGTCATGACTTTTCGATCATTTAATTAAAAAAATGATTCGTAAATAAATAATATGAAAAAAATATGATAAACACAATTTCGTAGCTATTTAATTTAAATAACTAAAATACCAAAAAGATGAAAAGTTATGACTTTTCACTTTTTTGTATTTAAATCTATTTTTTTAATTTAAATAATCGAAAAGTCACCAAGTTCGATTTACTTAAGACATATAATTATTAAAAAAGAGGTGAACGGTCGTGATTTTTTGCCTAACACACTGCACTACTCTCTTATTCAATCTTTTATAAATAGGTCTCCTCAGCTCTATCTCTTGCATTTTGTCTTGCATAAAACCGCCATTATATCTTCAATCACTTCTCTTTCAAAAATAAATTTCTTGTTCGTCCGTTGATGTATGTTTTATTTTCTTGTTCTAATATAAAAATTATTAACATGCATCTATTTTCTAGTTAAGTTTCACATTTTTATGTTAAACTACTAGTTGGTACTATATGTGGTTTAGTGTTTTATGTTATTTGTTCATGCATGTTCTAGATATGACTGATCTGATTTGGTACATG
>NW_025817170.1:0-3356 GCF_002878395.1 Capsicum annuum | reverse complement strand
TTACGACAATCTATAGATGCATAGCAAGAATGAAGCCAATCCATACCCAGAATAAGGTCAAAATCTATCATGTCTAACTCTATCAAATCCGCAAGAATGACTCTATGAAGCACAGTAACAGAGCAGTTCCTATACACTTGTTTAGCAACAACAGACTCTCCGACTGGTGTACAAACTAGGAAAGGCTCAAAAATCTTTTCGGGACTCATTTTGAAATTCACAGCTACAAGTGGGGTCACATAAGAGAGACTTGACCCAGGATCCAACAACACATACACATCAAGATAAAAGACACGGAGCATACCAGTAACAACATTAGGGGAGTCCTCCTGCTCCCGACAGGGTGGCAAAGCATAGAACCTGTTCTGGCGCTGACCGCCAGCAGTGCTAGAAGAAGCACCCTGAGCAGAGGCTGGACAAGGTACCGAAGCTGGTGCACTAGCAGCCTGTGCCTGAGGTCGGGTATCTCTATTCCCCTGTCTAGCATGGGGGCAATCTCTAAGTCTGTGGCCCTTCTTGCCACAACCAAAAAAACCCCTCACATCTCTGAAACACTCCCCAAGGTGATTCCTACTACATTTAGCACAAGAAGGATAACGAGGCCTGTTACCAACACTGTTCTGCGGCCCAGACATGAAAGACCTGCTCCCTTGCTACGGCCTACCTCTAGGCGTGGGAGCACTAGTTGAAGAAGGAACTGGAATAGATGGACATCTCTGAAACTGAGGGCGTTTCCCTCCATGGAACCTAGGCCGGCTAAACTCATGCTGATCAGATCTCGCCCTTTTGCTACCCCTCATTCTATCTATTTCTCTAAGCTTATCCGCCTCTATCTGTTGGGCATGTGTCATCAACCTAGCCAGATCCATATCCTTATGCAACATCGCGGCCATACACTCCTTAAGTACCATCCCAGAAACACCGATCACAAACTTACTCATACTAGCCCGGGTGTCAAAAATCAAATCAGAAGCGTACTTGGCCAACTGATTGAACTTCAAACAGTACTCCTTAACAGTCATGGAGCCCTGCCTCAAGTTTATGAACTCCTCAATCTTTGCCTCTCTCATCTTAAGTGGAAAGAACTGATCCAAGAAGGCATCTTGGAAAACTTGCCAAGTCATAGGAGCGGCATTCTCACCTATACCCTTCCTCCACGACACAACCCAATCATAACTGATGTCCTTCAGTTTGTAGGATGCCAACTCAACACTTTCTTCTTCTGAAACCTGTATCATGTATGTGATATTCCTTACCTCCTCCAAGTACAACTGTGGGTCCTCATCTATCTTTGACCCATAGATTTCAGGAGGGCTCATACGCATAAAGTCACGAATCCTAGCCGCGGTACATCACCACCCTGTTGGTTAGAAACTGGGGCCTGGTTATTGGCTCGAACATTCGCGGTGACCGCTTGGGCTAACGCCTGAAAGGCCGCCCTAAACTCAGCATGGGATACCGTCTCATTCAAAGGATCAACAGGTAGGGGTTGCTCATCATTGTTTCCACAGACATTTGCTCTTCGAGGAGGCATTTTCTAAAAATGGAATAGCACGAATCATTAGATAAAAGGGATAACTGTAGGCACAATAGAATCTAAAAGAAAAAACAACTTTTTTCCTAAAACGTCTCGTAGCCTCTTGCTCATAGGTATGGTGCACTACACATCAATGATCAAGATTCTACTCAACGTGGCTTGTCAGACTTCCTAGGACTCCTTAGAAATCTTAGGCTCTGATATCAAGTTTTTAATGACCCAAAATCATCTCCCAGGATGTCATACGGTGCCTAAGGCTACTAGTAGCCCCAAGCTAACCCTTAGAGCCGGTTTCTACCAATGACACTCAATTCAATATAAGAATGGACTCAACATTAGCCTAGTCATATCACATGAAAGGAATTATGGAAAAGGTACTCGGTCAATAAGACCACAATATAGAGAAATCTCAACAAAACCACAATATCGAATCCTCGACACAGCACAAGTCTGACACTAGTCTGATAAAGCCTCTACAAATTAAAATCTAGAGAGCCATTGGGACAAGTCCCCAACTGACTTGAGATGAACTGAAGATAAAACATAGTCTCTAAATACTAAAATATTTATAGATCAGTCCTCGAACCAGGAAGACTCACCACTGTAGAAAATATAGGCAAGGTACTCGACGGGCGAGGCTGGGACTGAGCACCTGAACCTACATTATGACACAATGTAGCACATAGACATATATGTGGATCAGTACTTTAGAATGTACTGAGTATGCAGGGGTGTATGCTAATGTATAAAATAGTAACAATATTTTCTTCAATCAAATCATGTATGCATAATGAGATGGCTCACATAGTTTGAACAAGTATAAAATATAAAACTCATAAGTCATGTAGAATGAAGCATGTAACACAATCTAGTGAGTCATCATTATTTAACTTCAAAATCGGAAACCTTTTTTTACTCTCAATGCCCAAAGGCTAAGGGCTTTCAAACCACACTTTCAAGTCATGCATATATCTCAAAAGAGTAAAAAGTTCTTCAATACTCAACACTTCACAATCATTTAGAAAGTCATATACTTGGAATTTGAAATCATAAAACTTGAAAACATACTTGAAGGCATTTCACTCACTTAAGGAAAATATCTCATTTCAAGCTTTAGGAAAATCACTCTATTTCAAATAGAAAGTATTCTAGTTTACGGAGGCAACTTATCTCAAAGCCTTATGAAAATACTATAACAAGGAAAGATGCTTTCATTTAGGAAAATAAACTATAGGGAAGAAAATTAGTATTTGATCTCATCGTTTGAAAGGGCAAGGGAGATTATCATAACCGACATAAACCATGCGAGCTACATGGAGTCCAATATTTTGTCCTTCTAAGGAAGATACCCCGCGTTGGGAAGGAGCGTCATACTTTTGCCAAGGAGTATAACCTAGGTCTAGTGATCACTAAATGAAACTCGGCCTCGGACCCAATCATAATCATCATAAACTCGACCTCAGGCCCAACCTACGATGGCACGTAGTTTTGGGGTAAGAAACCGTAGTAACTTACCCGCTTGGTGCTAAATACTACTCCCTTTAAATTATCTGCGCTCATCTCATAAAAATACAATTTTAGAATAATCACATGGTTCACCACAAACCCAATAATCAAATCGATAATCTCATATAGTGAAGTGGATTTCAAAGCTCAAGGACCATTAGGTCAATTCATTTCTCAATCATCTCAAAATACTCAAATCATTGGTGATCATAGCACAAGAGTTCATAATTTCACAAGTCTCAAATAGGGCTTACTAAAGCATAGTTCAATCTCAAGTTAATGCTTATCAAAAGCAATATATATAGCATATAGA
>NW_025817169.1:0-3113 GCF_002878395.1 Capsicum annuum | reverse complement strand
CTTGGCTTCCCCTTCATTAGGGATATTTTATACATTACATATGTATACATTACACACCATGGCAGCCCCTCTCATTAAGGGCAAATTGGTCTTTTTATCTTTATTTCTAATATATTATAAATAGGCCCCTTTAGTCTTATTTTCACTAGTTTTGAATGATGAAAGATTGAAACACTTGAAAATCCTCTCTTTTGAGAGTAGACCACCTTAGTATAGTCTTAGTTAGGACTTGGAAAAGTCATCCTTAGTATAGATCTTGGAAAAGCCAATATTGTTCTTTGCTTGGAAATGGTGGATCTTAAGGTGAGTCGATTACCTTGGCGGACACCGTAAGAGTGCGGTTTTGATTATTACATTCATTAGGGGTTAGTGTTGAAATACACTTGGTTCTTAATCTTGTAATAATCTTGGTCTCACTATCTATCTTTATTTTCTATGCAATTTCCCTTGTCTTTGTTTAAATTCGTGTCTTGTTTCATCTTGTGTCATTGTTATCATCCTTCATCTCCTCTCTTTAGTTATAATTTCAGTTTGTAGCTTTGTTTTCCATATCATTTGGTATCAAAGCATGGCTTGATCTTTTTCCTACAAGATCATTCTTGGGCTTGCTTATTAAAAAATTCAAAACAAAAGGTATTAAAAACTGAAAATTCTAGAAAAATAGTAATCTATCCGTGTTTGTGTTCTTGGCCAAAATTGTGTTCTTGTTGTGTCTTGGCCGAGATTTGTTTGTTGTGTGACTAGATCTAGTAGTGTTCATTTTTTTTTGTTTCTAGTGTTAGTTTTGTTGTCCACTAACACTTTGAGTCTAGATCTAAACTTGAGCTTGTTGAAAGTTGTTATTGTGAACATAAGCTTCGCCCATTGTTGTTGACCATTGTTGTGGTGGACTATTTTGGTTGTATGGTTTCTCCTTGATGTTCTAAACTTGACCACGTGATATTGTTGTTACTTGGTGGCTTGAGAACCATTTTATTGAAGTTGTAGTTGTCTTGTCCAAGTGTTGGAGATATTGTTATTGTGGTTGGAGTTGGCCTTTGGAATTTTTGTTGTTCTTGAAGATTGTTGTTATTGTTCTTGCTGTGGTTGTTGTTGTTCTTGAAGTTCTTCACCTTCCTTCATATATTGTTAGAACATAAAGTGAATGTTAGATCCTAAAAGGAGAAGGAAAAAGGTGTATGCACTTGTTAGTCTTGAAAGACCCCCAACCACATAAAGACTTTATATCACTTCTCAACCACTTTTTCATGATTTAAGGACCGATGTTTTAAGGAGAAGTACAAGAAAAAGTCAAGTCTTGGAAATTGAAAAAGGCCAAAGACTTATTTTCCCTCCTAAAACAAATTCCACCAATCCAAATTAATTTTTTGACACCGACTTGAACATTTAAGAATAACCACTTCATAAAATCGAACCAATACGTGGCTGCCATTTCATCACTGTTACTGTTTACGCAATATTTTCGAGCTCAAAATTTTATATTCTTAGTTTTATTTTTACTGTCCCTTAGTTTCGTTGTTGGTTCTAATACTAATTAGCAACTAATAATCACCTACTTAGTTGTAGATTAGTTGTTGAGTCTATTTCTTTCATGTCTTCATTATTTATTTGCTTTCTTATTTTTAACTCGTCATAACTTCTTTGTTTCAAGTTCGTAATTAGATTTATTTTGTGTCTTGAGTCGATCAAACAAGAATCTATTTCGTCCGTCAAGTAGAATTGACATCTTATTGACTATTGGAGTATAAGCAACTTTCAATAATCCCCACTCTAAATTGTGAGGATCACAAAGGTGAGTGAATATGAGTGTGGGTGAGGAGCTTTTACTACTAATGTTGTTTGTTCATTTTCTAGGTTTAAAAGGTCATATAAGGGGAACATGTCTTTGATAGCCGGAGATTATTGTAACTACAACATGGGAGACTATGATTGTAGTGAGGGATTTTATGGCTACAAAGTTGAGGAGATTGCAGAGGCTATGAAAATAGCCATGATCAAAACTTGGGCAGATTTGAGAGTTACGGTTTTGAGGAAGAAAATAAGGCGAATGAAGTTCCTAGTACTTATGGGGAACTTGGAGATGATGTAGGACCTCATGATGGATCTTATGATGACGTTGGGGCATATGAGGAATCTTACAATTCTCACTCCGAACCTAGATTTTGTGTTAGGTATAACCCTTTCATTCACAAAGCTTATGAGAGCTATGATAAGAGTACATGTGAGGAGTGTGAAAATTCATATTCTCCACCTTGTAGTACTTCTTATCAAGATCGATATAGTGTGAATGGTTATACTAGCTCTAGTAGAGGTTGTCCAACAAGAAGAAGAGGGTATGCATCTCCAAAACTGAGGGGTACTCGTGTACTTTATAATGTTAATCCGAGAAGAAGTGTACACTCTGGAAAGATGACCATTTTTGGGATACCGGGCTGCCTCATTGTATTAAATGATAGGTACTATAGTAACTACACCGTTCCATCCATGGTTGACTATTTGGGGTTGTTTCATGATCCTTTACTTGTTCCATACTTCTTGGACGGGTTCAAGGTTACCGAGAGGGTAAAAGTTATCTTCTCCCAATATGAATACCATGAGGAGGTGTGGTGCGATATTCTTCCTTTGGCCTACGGTCATGTATACTTAAGCGCCGATTGGTTTGCACAACATCAACTTCCTAACATGGAAAATTGGCCTAATGTTGTAAGAGACCAATAGGGAAATTGTCTCATGACTTACTTGTTGCCCAAGCCGCTAAGAGAAATGGCTACCTACTCCTATCCAAATAATTATGAGAGACAAAAGATTAAGAAGAGTAAGGAAGTGAAGGAAGTGCGAGGTGGTAATTCGAGAGTGGAAAAAAAGAGGTTGTGTGGAGCGAAGTGAGGGGATTACCACCAAACTATGCTAACATTGGTTGTCCTTCTATTTCTAAGGACATTTGTGTAGGTACCAACATGGCAAGCGAAGACGAACAATGCCAAAAGGAAGTTTTTGCCCAAGCTTTTGGAGGACCTTCACACCACATGACAAAGAAGAATCTACTCAAGGACTTCAAGGTAAAATGCTTAACTCTTACACTTTTGTACATGTGAATGATAATTGTGTGGCTA
>NW_025817168.1:0-1017 GCF_002878395.1 Capsicum annuum | reverse complement strand
TCATGCTTGGCAAATCTAAGTATGGCTTTGCAGCAATGTATGGAATTTAATCTGGTGCTAAATTGGGAGAAGTGCCATTTTATGGTTAAGGAAGGCATTGTTCTCGGGCATAAAATCTCTGAAAAGGGAATTGAAGTTGATCGAGCCAAGATTGAAGTTATCGAGAGACTACCACCTCCAATTTCTGTGAAGGGGGTTCGTAGTTTTCTCAGTCATGCTGGTTTTTATCGGAGGTTTATTAAAGACTTCTCCAAGATTGTAAACCCATTATGCAAACTTGTAGAGAAGGAGGCAAAGTTTTACTTTGGTGAAGATTGCTTGAAGGCATTTGAATGCCTCAAAGGGAAGGTAGTTGAAGCCCTTATTATTGTAGCACCCGATTGGTCTCTACCATTTGAAATTATGTATGATGCAAATGGTGTAGCCTTGGGTGCTGTACTTGGTCAGAAAAGAGAAAACCTATTTCATACAATCTACTACGCGAGCAAGGCCTTGTATGGAGCACAGAAGAACTATACCATCACTGAACAGGAGCTTTTTGCAGTTGTTTATGCTTTCGAGAAGTTCCGTGCTTACTTGTTGGGAACCAAGGTAGTGGTTCATACAGATCATGCGGCTCTAAGATATCTAATGGCAAAGAAGGATGCCAAGCCAAGGTTGATTAGGTGGGTGCTACTACTTCAAGAATTCGATTTCGAGGTAAAGGATAAAAAAGGTTGTGAAAACCAAGTAGCTAATCATCTATCTAGACTTGAGAGTGAGCACACAGTGCAGACCGACCTTGATATTGATGATGCATTCCCCGACGAAGAGATTCTAGCAACTATAGTGGAAAACTTACCGTGGTATGCAAATTTCACTAACTACGTGGTGAGCAAAGTAATTCCTGAGAATCTCTCCTTTCATCAAAAGAAAAAGTTCATGCATGATGTGAAACATTACTTTTGGGATGAGCCATATCTTTTTTGACGATGTGCTGATGGTATTATTAGGCGGTACATCCCATATGTAAAGGTG
>NW_025817167.1:0-1046 GCF_002878395.1 Capsicum annuum | reverse complement strand
TTATTGTTGTTATGTTTCGTTTGGAATAAATATCAAGTTATAAATCCGATAGCATCATGTTTAGGCCGACAATGGATAGGCAAAAGTAGGTTGGGTAGGCAAAGTTTAGGATCTGTGATTGTTAAAATGATGAAATATTTGTGGAGTGGTTTCAATTTATGCATTGGGATCTATTGTATTCATTGGGCCGGGAATGCCCCGAGGGATTTGTATTGATTACCAGGGAATGCCCCGACCGATTATGTATTCGGAGGACGTTCGTGATGAAGGCCAAAATCATCAGGTAAGGCATTGGATTGTAGTTTAGGATTAGTGTAGGTTAGCGTAGGTATATTTTTCAATACCTTTTTTTTTCATTTCGGGTTGTAATAATTGGACTGGACATTATTATTTTGATTTTTGGATTGTTGTTTGAAGTTTGTTTATGTTCTTTGTGTGGTTTATATATTTGTGGTGTCTAATTAGCCGATACTCTCCACCAAGCGACCGTGGTCGAACCACGGGACCGAGGGGTGCCTAAAACCTTCCCCTCTGTCAACAGAATTCCTTAGTTAGAATCTCTGATCGCGGATCAGTTTTACAGAGTCTAAATCATTTTGTAAAGGGTTTTCCAAAGGTGACTTGGCACACGGATTATGCCAAGTGGCGACTCTAAGTTTTGAATATAAATAATCCTTTTCGAAACAAATTTTCATTTTTTGTCACTTTGAAAATAAAAACCATTTCGAACTGTAAAATCAAATCTTTTCGGAGTAAAAAAAGGGGTGTGACAGCTCTGGCGACTCTGCTGGGCAACATTTCAGATTCCAAGCTTTTTTTTTGGAGTCGTATCGGCTTTGTTTGGCATTACGAGTGTATTAGCATTGCTTGTGATTTTGTTTGTGTTTTCAGTTTTGTGAATTTTCGTGCTCTTTGTTGACAGTATTTATCCTATGTGTTACCGCTTTTATATCTGACATCGTGTGCATAACCCGGATCATTCTTTCCGCAACAAGTCTCGGAGCGCACGTCGTGCGCACAAACTCTAGTTGAGTCACCTTTATTTT
>NW_025817166.1:0-1666 GCF_002878395.1 Capsicum annuum | reverse complement strand
AGTTCTCATAGGGTCAACTACAACTTCAATTGAGTCTTTTGGCAATTGCATAATGAGACGGTATTACGTTCCTCCCGACCAGAGTCATCGATCGATCACTCTGAGCCAAATCGATTCTTACTATCTCATATGTTAGACTAATACCTTAATTAATTAATCAAGGACTAGGGTACTAATACCTTAATTGAATAATCTAGGACTAGGGGTGAGTTCTCATAGGGTCAACTACAACTTCAATTGAGTCTTTTGGCAATTGCATGATGAGACGGTACTGCATTCCTCTCGGCCAGATTTATCAATTGATAACTCCAAGCCGAACCGATTCTTACTACCTCATATGTTAGACTAATACCTTAATTGATTAATCTAGGACTAGGGTACTAATACCTTAATTGAATAATCTGGGACTAGGGGTGAGTTCTCATAGGGTCAACCACAACTTCAATTGAGTCTTTTGGCAATTGCATGATGAGACGGTACTGCATTTCTCCCGACAAGAGTCGTCGATCGATCACTCTGAGCGAAACCGATTCTTACTACCTTATATGTTCAACTAATACCTTAATAGATTAATCTAAGACTAGGGGTGAGTTCTCATAATGTCAACTACAATAGATGGCAGCGCCTATTTAATAATTTACACCAGATGGGTAATCTATTGCGACATATGACTTAATCCATTTGATAATTTACAAATGATGGGTAATCTATCGTAATAGATGACTTAATTTGTCTGATAGTTTACAATAGATTCGTGATCTATCGCAATAAATAAGATAATCTATTTGATAGTTTACAACAGATGCGTAATATATTACAATTAATTACCTAATCTGTTTGATTTGATCCAACAAAAAAGACATTTGTTGCAACAGATTGAATATTTGTTTATATATAATTCAATTGAGTTCATATGTTAGACTAATACCTTAATTGAATATGAGTTCTCATAAGGTCAACTACAACTTCAATTGAGTCTTTTGGAAATTACATGATGAGACGGTACTGCGTTCCTCCCAACCAGAGTTATCGATTGATAACTATGAGCCAAACCGATTCTTACTACCTTATATGTTAGACTAATACCTTAATTGATTAATTTAGGACTAGGGTACTAATACCTTAATTGAATAATCTGGGACTAGGGGTGAGTTCTCATAGGGTCAAATATCGATTAATTTAGGACTAGGGGTGAGTTCTCATAGGGTCATCCATAACAGATGGCAGCGCGTATTTGATAATTTATAACATATGGGTAATCTGTTGCGATATATGACAATCCATTTGATAATTTACAACAGATGAGTAATCTGTCGCAATAGATGACTTAATCTGTTTGATAATTTATAACAGATTTGTAATCTGTTGTTACCTAATCTAATTGATAATATACAACAGATGAGAAATCTGATGCAACATATTGAACATTTGTTTTTTTACAATTTCAATTGAGTTCATATGTTAGACTAATAGTACCTAAATTGATTAATCTAGGATCAGGGGTGAGTTTTCATAGGGTCAACTAGAGTACTCGGTCAACTACAACTTCAATTATTTTTATACAATCTCAATTAAATTACCCTTTTGGCAATCGCATGATGACAGGGTTAAAAATTACGCATATATTTTATGATTTTAAAAATAATTAAGATCAATTCGGACCAAA
>NW_025817165.1:0-3886 GCF_002878395.1 Capsicum annuum | reverse complement strand
TCCAAATTCATGGAGTGTCCTTAAGGAAATAATTCCCCTCAAGTACCTGAGGTTATGAAATTTTCCTCCCAGGATAAAATGGCTTTCAATCCAACAATAGCTGTAACTCAAACTATTGGATTCGTCGAACTCACTCAACGATTAGATGATCACACAAAGTATTTCAGAAAACAAGAAGTGCTTTATTGCAGAAAAATTTTCGTATCTAAACCTGTGGGAAAATGTAGGTTTATATAGCCATTAGGTGCCTCTTCTAAAAAGAGGCAATGGTTCATTCGAAAAGATGTATCTTCTGGAACAATCATGTTTGTTCATCAAAACAGTCATGTCTGTTCATCGAATCAGTGTGTCTTTTTACTAGACAGTCACAATCATCCAAAAAGACACCTCTTTTCCCGAATTAGTGTGTCATTTCGTCAAAAAGTTGCATCCCTTCTGAAGTAGCATTTCACATCTGCTTGCATGCATTTTAATGGAGGAGCAAAACTAGAAATAAATTTTGTCCAAAAAGATAGATCTCATCAATCGATCATTTTTCAAATCCAAATCCGAAGCTGAGCCGAGCGAGCAATGACGACGATGACGTGAGGTACCTCTTGGTTCTTGCCTCACTTACCATGTGGAATGAGTGTTTCATAATATAAACACTTGAAAGTTTTCAAGTCCCACCAATGTGAGAAAATTAGTAAACTTTCCACTTTTGAGTACACTTTTCATTTTGGAGTATTATCTCAATTTTTTCCTCCCCTTGGTTCCCTCTATTTTCCATTCACACTTTGATCTTGAACCCAACAATCCCCCACATGAATGAGGAATGACTATTTTTTTTCGTTAAACTTTACGGACAAGTATGTGATCATCAAGCAAAGACTGATTGCATCTGGAAAGTGGGTTTCCCTTTGAAATTTTAGTAGTGAACATGCATCGGATGCACTCAGTCAATTGGTAGATTTGATATATTTGAAACATCGAGCTTTAATGTACACCTAGACAACACATGTCACACAACCAGCCTTTTACCATTTATGGTTCTCACAATTTTGTTTATTTCACCCATGAACACTTCCCAGTCTCATGAGAGCTTAGAGAATAGGCCTTTACTAACATTATCTTTGAAGCGGCTTCCACTTCGCCCTCACATAGGTCATTTCTAAACGTTCAATCCTATAGATTAAACTATTTGGTCAAATCTTCCAAACTTAGATAATCATTAAAAGACTTTACTCCATAAGTCTTATCCTTATTTACTAAACATTATCTACATCATAAGAATGGGTTGGGTATATTGACAATGTTGAACCTGTTAGACACAACTTTGTTTGATCTCTTTAAAGCTAGCTTTTGGGATCTCCAGTCTTCTAAGTAGAGTTATCGTCATGCTGACTTGTCCTACGCCATAAATCCATTCTCTTGGATGTCATCTCAACTCCTTATCTAGCTAGGCCTTTTGTAAGTTGATTCGACACATTATCCTTTGACTTCACATAGTTAACAGTGATAATTTCACTAAAGGAAAGTTATCTAACGGTATTATGTCTCTGTCTTATATGACGAGATTTTTCGTTGTACATCATGCTCCCTTCCCTACCTATTACCGCTTGGCTATCGCTGTGTATACATACTGGTGCCACTAGTTTGGGCCAATAAAGAATATCTTCCAAGAAATTTCGGAGTCATTCTGCTTCTTCACCGGCTTTATCCAATGCGATAAACTGAGATTCCATTGTGGAGCAAGCAATTCATGTTGGTTTGGATAATTTCCAAGAGACTGCTCCTCCACCTACTGTAAATACATATCCACTCGTGAATTTTACTTTATTTGATCCGGTGATCCAATTTTCATCACTATATCCTTCAAGTTCCACGGGATATTTATTATAATGCAAAGCATAGTATTGAGTGTATTTAAGATACCCCAATACTCTTTTCATTACCATCCAATGAGTTTTATTGGGATTACTCATGTACCGACTCAACTTACTAATAACACATGCTATGTCTGGTCGTTTTCAATTCATTATATACATTAAATATCCCAACACTCTTGCATATTCCAATTGTGAATCACTTTCATCCTTATTCTTTTGAAGTGCGAAGCTCATGTCTAATAGAGTCTTGGCAATACCAAATTCCAAATACATGAATTTGTCAAGTACCTTTTTGATGTAATGAGACTGTGACAATACCAATCCTTGTGGAGTTCTATGGATTCTTATTCCTAAGATCACATCCGCAACTCCAAGGTTTTTCATATCAAACTTGTTCTCGAGCATTCGTTTCATAGTATTTATGTCAGAAATGTCTCTAGTGATGATCCACATATTAGCCACATACAAACAAACAATGACTTGGTGATTTGGAGTGTCTTTAATGCAAACACATTTATTTATCTTGAACCCATTTGCCAACATGATTTGGTCAAACTTAGCATGCCATTGTTTAGGTGCTTGTTTCAGTCTATAAAGTGACTTAACAAGTTTACACACCTTATTTTCTTTTCCTGGAACCACAAAACCCTCAGGCTGTTCTATGTAAATTTCATCCTCTGATTTTCTATTTAGGAATATTATTTTCACATCCATTTCATGGATTTCAAGACCATACACCGCCGTCAAGGCAATTAACATCCGAATTGACGTTATCCTCATTACAGGTGAGTATGTATCAAAGTAATCAAGGTCTTTTTACTTTTTGAAACCTATTACTACAAGTCTTGCCTTGTATTTGTCAATAGTACTATCAACTTTCATTTTACTTTTGAAGATCCATTTAGAACCTAAAGGTTAATTTCCTGGAGGAAGATCAATCAATTCCCACATATGGTTGTTTAAGATTGAATCAATCTCACTATTGATTGCCTCTTTCCAAAAGAATGAGTTTGAAGACGCCATTGCTTATTTAAATGTTTGAGGCTCATTTTCTAAGAGAAATGTTACAAAATTTGATCTAAATGAAGTTGATGTTCTCTGATGTGTACTACGCCTTGGATTCTTATCATTATGTACATTTTCACTTGGTTCATCTCAAGGTTGTTTAGACCTCCACTAGACTATTCATGTCTAGTTTTATACGGATAAATGTGTTCAAAGAATTCAACATTATCTAATTTAATTATTGTATTTTCATTGATATCCGGATATTCAGATTTATGAACCAAAAACCGATATGCTTTACTACTTTTAGCATATCCTATGAGAACGTAGTCCACCGTATTAGGTCCTATCTTTACCCTTTTAGGCATAAGAACTTGGACCTTCGCTAGACACCCCCACACTTTGAAATATTTCAAGTCGGGTCTCCTTCCTTTTCATTTTCATATAAAATTGACTCGACCAGGATGTACATCTTCTAGGAATCAAGGGGAATAACTTGAATAGGAAGTATATCTTCTAGGAATCAAGGGGAATGACTCGACTAGGAAGTACATATTCTAGGAATCAAGGGGAATGACTTGACTAAGAGGTACATTTTCTTGGAATCAAGACTTAAGTTAGGAAGTACATCACCTAACAAGTAAAATTCAAAAAATCCAATCAAGGAAGTGCGTCTCCTTACTAATGACGCTTGAATTACCAAAATAAGGAAGTGCTTCTCCTTACCAATGCCGCTTGAATTACCAAAATAAGGAAGTGTGCGTCCTTACCAATGCCGCTTGAATTACCCAAACAAGGAAGTGCACCTCCTTATAAATGCCGCTTGAATTACTCAAACAAGGAAGTGTGTCTCCTTACAAATGCCGCTTGAATTACTCAAACAAGGAAGTGTGTGTCCTTACTAATGTCGCTTGAATTACCAAAACAAGGAAGTGTATCTCCTTACAAATTTCGCTTAAATTACCAAAACAAGGAAGTGCGTCTCTTTACAAATGTCACTTAATTTACCCATA
>NW_025817164.1:0-1115 GCF_002878395.1 Capsicum annuum | reverse complement strand
GACTCTGCTTTCTCAGAGATTTTAAACTTGGAAAGTTTTTCGTTGATCTGTTCCAAGATTTTTCCTGAGACTTTGAAGTCATCACTGAGATTAGGGAATTTTTCCTTTTGGAATTCAGGGATCTTAAAGATGGGGTTGGCTATAGGATTAGGGCTTGGAGTCCCTTTCTCAGGAGCGGGGGAACTAAAAGGAAGTATCGAGTTTTTAGCATCTCCTATTTGTTGGGAGATAGTGTGAAGTACCTGATTAGTATAGTTGTTTTGTTCAACTATCCTATCGAGGTCTCTATTAATAGGGGCTGATAGAGGTCTATCATCCTTCTTCTTAAAGGGTGAAGCATTGAGGACTTCATTGGAATGAGGAATTTTTATCCCTTCAAGAGGAGGAGTAACAGATTCAATTATCTTGTTACTCTGGGTATACCATTTATTAATGATAACGTTAAGGGATTCATTCTGGTTTTCCATTCTTCCGGTAAACTCAAACCATCTAAAGAATTCTATGTCACATCGGAGTTTTTTCATATCGGCTATCTATAGCCGACCTAACTCCTTTTGTTGTTCTTTAGAATAGGTACTGGTGTACCATTTCCTCTTTATTGTGTCCTTAGGGAGATACCAGCGGACTTCAAGAGCTTTGAGGTCAGGTGTATATTCTTCATCAGATTTGATGACGAGTAGGCTGGGTCAGTCCTAATTTTTTGACGGGATATGGTAGGGGAGGCTCCATATCAGAGGCTGTAGGACTGCCTGGATCATAAGGATTTTCAGGTTCTAGGGACTCATGGACCCTAGTGGTTTGCTGATAATAAACTTTCGGGACAGGACCAGAGAAGTCGACTCCTCTTATTTTGCCCTTGTCATTGTTATTATCATTTTCGTCACTTCCCTCCTGGGTTTTTGAGGTGGAAGCTCTGTGCGAGACAGACCGTCGAAACAAAGAGTTCCAAGGGGTGTCGAAGCCTAAGAACTTTAAATCAATTGAGCCATCAGGATGCTGAATAACTCGTTGTATTTGAGATTTCTCGGGATAGGTACGAAGGGGTTGGGTGATAGCATCAAAGTGCCATTCATTACTATGGATGACTTCATCCCAAACCAAAGGCTTAGGGACAA
>NW_025817163.1:0-1415 GCF_002878395.1 Capsicum annuum | reverse complement strand
TGTACATGTTTTGCCACAACTAAAAGATGAAATGATTCAAGCATTAATGGATTATAAGGATGTTTTTGCATGGTCTTATGAAGATATGCCTGGTTTAAGCACTGAGTTAGTGGCTCACAAATTGCCAACTGATCCCGCGTTCCCTCCTATCAAACAAAAGTTGAGGAAGTTTAAAACAGATGTAAGTATTAAAATTAAAGAGGAAATCATGAAACAACTTAAAGCCAAAGTGATTCGAGTAACTCGCTATCCTATGTGGTTAGCTAATGTTGTTCCCGTACCAAAGAAAGATGACAAAATTCGAGTGTGTGTTGATTACCGTGATTTGAATAGAGCAAGTCCAAAAGATGATTTTCCATTGCCCAATATCCATATTCTGTTAGACAATTGTGCTAAACACGAGGTTGCCTCTTTTGTGGATTGCTATGCCGGATATCACCAAATTATCATGGATGACGATGACGCGGAGAAGACGTCTTTTATCACACCATGGGGAACTTATTGTTATCGAGTGATGCCGTTCGGTTTGAAGAATGTTGGACCAACATATATGAGGGCCATGACCACTATGTTTCATGACATGATGCATAAGAAGATTGAGGTTTACGTGGATGATGTGATTATTAGGTCAAAAAGTAAGGTCGACCATGTAAAAGATTTAAGAAAGTTCTTTGAAAGGCTTCGCAGGTATAATCTCAAACTCAACCCGGAAAAATGTGAATTTAGAGTTCCATCTGGAAAGCTGTTGGGGTTTGTAGTTAGCCGTCGGGGAATTGAATTGGATCCCTCAAAAATCAATGTCATTCAGGATTTGCCCCCGCCCAAGAATAGAACGGAGGTGATGAGTTTGTTTGGTAGACTGAACTACATTAGCAGGTTTATTGCTCAACTCACAACCACTTGTGAGCCCATATTCAAGTTGCTGAAAAAGAGTGCTGCGGTAAAATGGACTGAAGAATGTCAGGAAGCGTTCGATCGAATCAAAAGATATTTGTCAAATCCGCCCGTGCTGGTACCCCCGAAGCCTGGTAGGCCTTTGATCTTATATTTATCAGTCATGGACAATTCTTTCGGTTGTGTCCTGGGTCAACATGATGTCATAGGAAAAAAGGAGCAGGCTATTTATTATCTTAGCAAGAAGTTCACGACTTATGAGGCCAGGTATACTCTTCTTGAAAGGACGTGTTGTACCCTAACTTGGGTAGCACAGAATTTGAAGCATTATCTCTCTTCCTATACTACTTATCTCATCTCCCGCATGGATTCTTTGAAGTATATCTTTCAGAAGCCTATGCCAACGGGTCGATTGGCAAAGTGGCAAATATTGCTTATCGAGTTCGACATTGTATATGTGACTCGAACCGCCATGAAAGCCCAAGCCTTGGCAGATCATCTTGCTGAGAATCCCATCGATG